>NC_039289.1:12007020-12307020 GCF_003368295.1 Carassius auratus
CTCCTCTCTCTTTTCAATTCTGTGGGTTTTAGACAAGGGACAGCTTCTCCTCCTTAAAGAAACAGCCATTAAATATATAGCATATTATGTGGTCCAAAACTGAGTCTGCTATTTTAGATTTTTCAAAATGTAATATATTTTACAATTTACACTATCAGATTGTATTTATGAAATAAAATTTTCACAATGTAATTTTATTTGTAACATAAATAGTGGAAAATCTTAAAAATGTATCTTTGTTTTAGCTCATCATTGTACTGTTTTTAATTGTTTTAATCCCAAAACTTAAACTTAAATGCACTGACCTATACCACAGGACTCCTATGAGTGCAAGAGCCAAGATCACACACAGTATGATTGCAGAGTTTCGTAACACTGTGCTCTCCTTATGGTCTGTACAATACAGAAATTAATTAGTCACACAGACTGCAAAAATCATTTTGCATTAAACTACATGTATAATTAGAGATGTGTTACCTCCTACAGCACAGGAATACTGGTGAAGCTCTTCATCGCTGACTGAGTCCAGGTACAGCTTGTTGTCTTTAGTGAATCCATCTGTTACCTGTCGTCCGTTCTTGTACCAGATGTAAGTATGTTTGTTGTTCAGAGTGCATTTAGTTGAACAGATTAATATCACTTTCTGTCCCTCTGATATAACGTCTGGGCTTCTTGTTACCTGTGTATCTGAAAAACAGAATTGAAGTAAAGCTTCAATAGGGGAGGTGAAATGCTCGTTTTCACTCAATATCCTGTTAATCTTGAGTACCTATAGAGTAGTACTGCATCCTTCATGACTCCAAAAAGTCTTTAGTTTTATTATATTCATAAGAGAAAGATAGTCTGTACTGATTTTTCCCGGAAAAAACACGACCGGCTGGAGGCGTGACATGTGGGCGGAGCTAAAGAATCATGAACGCCAGTAGGTTTTTGTGTTGAGAGCATTTGGAAGCTGTGACATTACCGTGAGGAACCCGGGTCTCCGGCATGGGAGGGGACGCACCAACAAGGAGGCAGAGATATTTGAAGCAGTTTTACTCACCGCCTGCGGTTCCAACACACAATCGTGACCCTTTTTCGTTGGGATTGCATCATCCTTAAGAAATAAACGATGTGCAAATCCGGCGTCAAACTGGGCCTTGTTTGTAAAACAAGCATCTTCGAAATGCAGGGGAACAAACAAAAACACTTGCACAACTCCGTTGATGCTCTGTAAAAATAAACTCCATCCACTGGTCCCTTAATGCTGTTTTTTCTTTGGTAATCTGTGCAGGGTTGTCTTGCCCTGGCAACCAAAAACACACTTCTTTTGTGACTTTTTGCGACGCTCTCGCTCTGATCAGTTAACGTCTGTTGTGCTCTCAGTGCTCTGCTATACGGGAGCGCTCGCTCTTCCGGCAAAAGTGCCCTAGGACCAGGGGCGGAGTGGGACCAAAAAATCTAACGGGAAATTTTGTAAACCACCGGCCCTCTGCGGTTAAAAAAATGCTAAAAAATATTTACTACTAACGTCATAACCCTTGCAAAATTATTTTAAATATATTAAGAAAGCCACCGCTACTGGTCACGTGGTCTATGGTTAGACTGATTTGTTTAGATCAAGTGAAATTGAAATTGCTACCTTGACAACGGCACGTGAGAGGCGTTTACACCGCCGCTGAACTTGTAACGGAATTTTCAAAACATACATAAAATGTGAGCAATCACTTGCTAATCATTTATGAATGTTTTGTAAATATATAGTTTATCATAAACTAACCACTTATAAATTACTTACAACTGAACTTTTATATATAAAGTGTTACTGATTATTAATTGGCATTGTAAAAAGGTAATGATAATGTAAAAGTGACTAGAAGCAGACGAGGCTCTGCCATTTTTCTTTATTTTACTTTATTTACCTCAGTGTTTACTATACGGCTGTGCGCAGGAAGAAGGCGCACGAGACCGCTATGCAATTATATGACCATTTATTAAAAACACATATATGCTATACAGATAACCAAATAAAAGTTATTTTCATATTTGCATGACAGCAGGGCTTCAATTCTGTTAATAATCAAGTAATAGCAGCAATTGTCAATTAAAGTGTATAATAAACATACGTTTTTCATGATATAGTACGAAATGATTTTTTATTGTATAGTGTATATATTTTAAATGTGATTGATTGTAAATAAAAATGTAAATATGATGTAGTCTTATATATTTATTCATAATCTGCGCGACCCCATCGGTGACTTTCTTTGATTACGTTTGCAGGGCGTTCCAAATGAGCGGTTTATTGTCAGTGAAGTCCACTTCAAACAGATACACCGTGCTCAGGGAGTAGGGAGCAGTGAACACTGCGTAGGGACCCTGTCGAATGGAACGCACCTGTCAGAAATAACAGTGCCGGTAATATAGCAGTCGATTCTGCTCCCCCTCGGAATGTCTGTTTCCCCTCGGGTTGAAAGGTCCGTGTAATAAACCCTACCATATAATCAAAACATTTTCCAAAGTAGCCTAAATTCCGCGGATTTGGCAACACACTCCCGTTTATGTTCTTTTTTTATTATTTCATCTTGCAGTTGTTCCGTTATTTTGTCTTATGTTTTTACATTTTCAAGTTGAAAACCTCTTGTCTTAATTTTATTTTCAAGTTTTAAGATTTAGGACGGTATTTTTGAACTATTTGAACTTGCCGTACATCCAGTCACGCTTTCTTGCGCACGCTAGTTCTGATCGTACGTTATTGGAACCGTCAACCATGCAAGAATTGTAGTATGTTTGCGTAAAGGGAAACAGACATTACGAGGGAACAGAATCGACTGCTACACCGGCCGCCGTGCTCCCGCTCCGGCCAATATTAATAATTTATAATGGGCCGATCATGAAAATTAATCAACCGGCCGCCGGTCGGACCGGGCCGACCGGGAAAAGTCCCGATCGTCCCGATTGCCACTCCACCCCTGCCTAGGACCCATATAAGGAAATTCCGCTCCATCTAACGTCACACAGAGCCATACTAGAAAAAAACTTTCAGAAACTTGTGACAAACCGGAAGGAGTATTTGGGAACAAAAATACTCTTTCAAACGTACAACTTAAGTTTTGAAACTTTGTCCATGTTTAGCATAGGAATCCAACTCTTTAACAGTGTAAAAAACTCAGTATGCATGAAATAGCATTTCACCCCCCTTTAACATTGAATTTGAGTGATATAATTTGATATAATGGCACTGGAATCTGTCTGTGAACAGTTTCCTGCCATTGGTGGCTTTAAATCTTATCATTCACTCTTGATCAAATTCATTATGATCAGTTAGTTACCTGTAACAGTTAAGAATGACTCCAGGTGATCCAGAGTATTTGCCTTTTGTCGTGTTAGTGATGATCCTGAATCGATATTCTCCAGAGTCACTGATCTTGAGCTCTTTTGATTCTCAGTTTGTTCCCCACATACTCCACACGACCAGCAAACTGATGCTTCCTCACGCAGATCCTTGAAGTCACCAGATGGGTAATGGCCAGAATGTTTTATTTACAGTATGACGAGAGGGATGTGTGTATGTGCTGGAAATGTCTACTGTTGAGCCGACCAAAGCACAGACTCTTCTAGAGGAGTAAGTCACATCCCAGCAGCCACTCTTAGAAATGCCTGAAAGAGACACAGATTACTGCTGTGAAACTCACAGTTTAATTTAATCTGTTTAAATATACACATATAAACATAAATATACAAATATAAACAGCACCACACTGTGTGTATTATGTGACACTCACACACAGAAGGGGAGGGATGTTCACGATGTGGATAAAGAGAACAGGAAAAGATGTCAGCATCTCTGCTGACTGACACAGATGTTTTGGGGGACTGTGTATATCTTAAATGCT
This sequence comes from Carassius auratus, assembly GCF_003368295.1. NCBI lineage: Eukaryota > Metazoa > Chordata > Actinopteri > Cypriniformes > Cyprinidae > Carassius > Carassius auratus. The sequence continues at coordinate 12,010,896 of NC_039289.1, forward strand.
GTCTATTCTTCATCCAGATATAGTGATCTTCAGAGGTGAAATCACAGGAAGAATCACAGATCAGTTCTACTGTCTCATCTGTCAGGTCTATAGATGCAGGATTCATCCTCAGCTGCAGGACTGAATAGAGTAAAGATTAAGAAATCTTCATCACATGTCAAATGAAAGCAGCTGAAGTGTTCAGAATCTGGACTCAGTTTCACCTGTGACTGTTAGACTGACGGCCGCTGAGCTGAGATGTTTAACTCCATCCTTCATGATGAACATGAGCTGATATTCTCCAGAGTCTGTCTCTCTCACGTCTGATATTGTGAGTGTTGAATAGCTGCTTGAGATCTCATCTTTCACCCGTCCTGAGTAATCTGAGTCTAAAGTCAAATCTTCAGGTTCATTGTTTTTTCTCCCAGTTTGTACTTTGTTTCTCACTGAACCAGAAAACAGATTTGATGTTGAAGCTGGAGTAAGAGCACCTCAGTGTCACTTCTGTCCCCTTCACAGCACAAATACTCTGTTGCCTACAGGTCACAGTCAGGCGGTCTAATGTTACAGGGCCTGAACAAGAACATTTTATTGAGATGAAGCTTACATACAGTCAGATGAGAGATCTTTACTGCAACAATCCAGTGTTCATACTAGCAAATATGACTAAAATAATAGTGCATCTAGACTGATGAATCTGCTGCTGAAATATATGTTTACACTCATTTTTAATGATTAAAAGTATAAAATCGTGTGAGTAATGATCAAAATAAATCAAAATAACCACTCTCGGAAAGTGTCAAAGATTGGAGACACATTTAAATAAAAAAATTACAGAGGAGAAAAACACACAGTAATGCTCAAACCTGGAATGAGCAGCAGCAGGATCAGCGATGAGAGACTGGAGTTCATCTTCACTTCACTTCGATGATTCTTCACTTCACTTCACTTCACTTCACTTCGATGATCTTCACTTTGTGTAAATTCACATATACAATGAAAGACAGAGAGCTGCTCATCCTGAAAAAGGAAACCCAGTGAGTTTCACTGTGACTTGAAAGGTCAATACAGTTTAGAAGATTCATCAGTCTGTTATCATAGTTCCTGCTGCTCTACTAAAATCATGAAAACAGTAACATTTTACTCAAGATGACATTTTAAATGCAATCAAATATTAGCTTTTTCTACATTACATTTTGTTTTTCTCTGATGTGTGTTGCTGTTTCTACTGTTGAATAAATCGTTACAGACTTTCTGCTGACTTTACTTCCTTCCCGTTTCTTACTGACACACTAGTGCAAAAGAAATGGAGTTATTTTTATGTTTTCTGTTTTTTTTTTTTTTTTTTAAGAAAGGAGATGCTTACTCTTCAGAAAATGTTTACCATTAAACTCCATTTAGGAATTTAATATAAGCTGTTGTTACATGAGCTCTTCAAATTAAACCTTGAGATATTTTGTCATTTTCTAATAGTAATGTATTATTTTCTGTTAGTAATTTCAAATCAAAATCTGAATAGACATTTTCAGCAGATTTTCATGTTTGTGAAGTGTTGCCTTCCGAGCAGTGGCAGTCTATTTACATGCGGTGGGAAATTTTCCAGAAGTGAACATTGTGCTGATGATGTACAGTAAGCAGCATATACTGAAGGCAAATATTATGTTTGATCATTTTTTCAGCAAAAACTGGAATCATAAGCTGATACACACACACACACACACACGTTTATATATGAATTTACTTTCAACTGTGCCATAAGATGCCATTTTATTGATTTAGGCACAGGATTATGGGGTATCACAGGCAGCAACATACACTCAGTAATCAACCAGATAAATGTCAGAAGACATAATTTTGTTTTTCTCTGACCTACAGTAAATGTCAAACTGAGATAGAAATGTGTTATATATAAGTAGCACAATGCCTAAACTCAACAGTACATATCTAAGACTGCACTAGGTGGGGTTCAACACAATATATGATAATCAGGAGCTTTATCCACGAGCCACATTCAGCTAGACCTGCAGCCAAACAAACTAAGATGAGTGTCGGGCAAAAGAGATATTTGTAGCATACACAAAAAGTTCACTAGATGTCGCTGTCTCAAACTGATAGGACACTTTTAGAACACATTACTTATTATACAGTTGGTTTTGAGCAGATTCATATATTTTCTCCTGACCAAAAGGTGACGCTGTGTTTTTAAGAAATCACAGAAAACGTGCCTCTGGGTGGGTCCACACATAGACAGTAAAAGAAATGGACACAGCGACCCCATTGGAACTCAACTGAGACAGTTGAAGCCCATTTTTAGCGTTTTTTAGCACTTCCATTTCTGACGCGCAGACTCAAACGAAGGTTGACGACGTCAGCAACCTGTCTGACAGATGTAAATGTTCTAGTAGCTGTGCGCGCAAACTGCCATCATTAATCTTGCAAAGACGGCAAGCTTGAGCGGGGAGTTCTTTGTCGTGAGTGAGCAGGAGTAAGTATTCTGATTAATTATTTTGTATAGTATTTGTAACGCCAGTACGCCATATTAAGTTAATTGCCTGCGAGCTTCTCCTCCTGTCTGTACGGTAATGCGACAGAGAGAAGAGTGGTTATGACGCAATCGTTAGCCTATTTTTTACAAAAACTTGTTTGTACGGGGCCATAAATGTAACATAGAAGGTAATGGAGCCCTTTATACATTGTTGTGTATCTTTAGAAATAAATAATGGACAAACGGAGTCTTTAAACGCCTCAGATGTAAAGTTAAAGAGTTAAAGAGTTAAAGATGTAAAGTTAAAGAGTTATTCGCTGTCAAAGTGACGCCAAAATGAATGGGAGTCAATGGGAATGCTAACGCAAGTGAAGTTCTTTTAAAGATAGCTTACAATAGACTAAAGAATATTTAAAGTTTTAAAAGAAGTAAAAATGAACTTTATATCAGTTGAAAACAATCTAAATTTAGGTTTGCAATGAATGGCTCTGGCTTTATGAAGGTGAAATTTACCCAGAAGACAAAGCAATAAAACAATATTAATTGTTTAATATAATTAATAATAATTAAACAATATTAATAATGTTCTAGATTAATGTCATTGGAATGAAAATCTGAAATTGAAGAAAGAGCATTTAAAAATTTAATCTATTTAATCTAATATATAAATATCATTAAATGAAAGTGTAGGAAAATAGTTGGTTACACAGCCATAACAAAAATGAGTTGATGAGTTTTGAGTGAGCTCTTGGTGGTTTGAAGAGTGCATGCTGGACGATGGAAGGGTCAGCATAGATTATAGGCAAGAGCCCAAGTCACTGCAAGCAGGGCAAAAAGCAAAGGCAAAAAGCTAAGGCAAAAAGCCAGTCATTGGGTTATAAACGTGTCCATTTGACCCGTCCTTCTTAGTGCGACAGCCAATCAGATATTGTCTTGGGCGGGACCTATGCCCCATTCTCCGGTTCTTGCATGTAATTAGTGTAATGTCCACATGATCGCATGTGTCCAAAATTATGAAAGTTTAAACACTTTAATAAGCAAACTTAATAGTTTAAATATGGTGCATCCTACACACATCTACTTTATATCAAAATTCTAGAAATAATTTACCCATCAAGTAGGTACCAAAATACATATTTTTCCCATAGTTGAGGTGGGAGTAAATAAGGATTTAGCCGTGATAAGTGTATAACACACAAAATTACTTGAGTAATATAAAGCATGCATAATACAGAGAATACACATGTATGAGGCAACTTCTGGTGTTTAGTTCCTATAACTGAGGTAGAAAACCCTACGAATAGGCTGTAATGAAAGTTAAACACTCAGAAATAATTCCACAGGTTATATAGAACATACATGATACTTAAGAAATGTGTGAGGTAAACACTTGTAATCAATTAAGCTTATTGGAAGCAATTTTGAGATCGTTGTTTGTATTAAACAACAAGTGGGTTAAATTTCAGTGTGGAGACAAAGTATCTGGAATTTACAGCTGCAGCAAGGAGGTGTTCCCTGGTTTAAGGTTTCTGGTGATCCTGGGCCAAATAAATACAGGATACGGGTCACTACAGGGGTTCTTGGCCATTTGATCTTAAGTTTGGGGAACAAAGGGAAATCTTTTCCTCCTGTCCTGGCGTCGCTGGTATGAGATTAGACAGGCACAGAAGGGAAAGGAGGGGGTGACATCTCCTTTAGCCATCTTGGCACCATGACTGTGTTTTATGATGCACTAATGGTTCGATGGGGAATCGTCCTGAACTGTGGAATGCGTTGTTGGGTTCTTTTAATGAAATGGACTCTTCAAGGATAATCCTAAACAGTATTTATAAAGTCAATATTGGAGTGCTTTAAATGGAAACTTAATAGCTCGGCTCCTAATAGAAAAAAGAAAAGGGGAGAGGTGGCATCCCTGGTGAATACCTTGACCCACAGATAACTGGGCAGAAGTGCCAGAAGCTAAGGAGACACAAATCGTGCACTGCAAGCAGGGCAAAGGCCACAGAGGCAAGGCTGTGAACAGCTGATGCGGACAGCTGTCAAATCGGTCCAATCAGTACCACTCTCCTATTAGACACATATATATACGTGGCACTACAGCTCAGTAAGTATGCTCAACGGCTCGCAACAATCCCTCCATCCCCATTATAAGCATGGACACATTACTGCGCCCCTTCTGGTTGTTGTCTTCTTTGTTTCAGATCACTAAGGCTTCCAAAATCTTAGCTGGTATGGACCTCACTGCTGAGAGACACCCATCTTCATAACCAGGCTACAGGATAGACGTCCGACTGCCACATCTACATCATTAACACTGTTTGCTTTATAGACTTTATTAAAAGTCTTAATTGTTATGTATTTCTCATGGATCCAGGGGGTTAATGTTAAAGCTCTTGTATGTTAAATTATGATGACCTGGACCTAGGTAGGCCTAGGAGGGAGTCTGGTTAGTGGAAGCTTGTTGTGGCTGCGGATGTTCCAGAATTATTTGCTCTTGTTGGTGCTTCTGGAGATGCATGCACAGTCTAATGAAAATGAGCACTGCTTCTACATTGTCTCGGGACTGAAGGCCAGAGGTTGTTCCATACCTTGCCGAATCAAGGTGATTCGATGAGGGATGCAATCGCGACCTTGAAAGCACACTTTGCTCCTTGACGGAACATAGTGGCTGAGCATTATGCTTTCAGGAAATGTATTCAGGTACCAGGAGAAACCATACTTCAGTATGTGGCTGCTCTAAGGGACTTAACGGCTACTTGTGACTTTGCAGCTACTCTGGATGACATGTTGCGTGATCAGCTTGTGGAGAATGTGTCCAGTCATCACATTCGTGAGAGATTGCTTTTGGAATCTGAACTGACTCTTGAAAAAGCCATTACTATTGCAACTCAAACAGAAGCTGCTGGTGAACAAGCCAAATTAGTATCAAGTAATCACTCAGTTCCTGTCCAAGTAATAAATGCAAAGTCTCCACCTGCAGCTGCATGTCACCGTCGGAGACCACCTTCAAAGCCGATGTCTACAGTGCGTTCTTCAAAGCCATCATTTACGGTACCTGTTTCGTCGTCCCGTGAATGTTATCGGTGAGAATCTAGGAAACACCTTGCAAGTGACCGTAGTTTTCCTGCTGCATCGGCACAGTGTAATAACTTTCAAAAAATGGGACATTATTCACGAGTCTGTCGCTCGGGACAAGCTCGGTCAGTGCATGAAATTGACTTACCTGAGATCCAGATCCTTTATACGCATGACTCGCTAATTGATAAAATTCAGTGCACGGCTGTCATAGCGACCGCAACTACGTCAGTGCCTATTGAGCTGACCGTGGAGTCTGGATCATCTGTTTCTATTTGCTGAAAATTTTGTATGATACACACTTCAGGAAAGACGCTTTGTAGCCTCCTTCTGTAAGACTGGTGACATATTCTCGTGCTCCGATTCCTGTACTTGGATACTTACCTCTAAGGATGACATCACCTGTCCACATCGTTCTTCGTGGTTGAATCTGGCACAGCTCTGCTTGGAATGGATCTGATCAATGGGCTACATCTTCATTTCGAAGGCAATTCAATTTTACCAGAGCGCACGTCAGCTCCGGCTTCACATCTGCTTCGATATCTTCACCTGCTTTGGTATGCGCAAAAGGTTTTGTGCACAAGGTAAAAATTTTGTCTGATGTGACTCTTGTGTGCCAGAAACTCCACCGATTACCTTTGTCTGTTAGAGATACAGTCAGTGAAGAAATTCATCGCCTTCTCGAGTTGGGTGTAATGGAGAGAGTGGATGCTTCGCCGTGGGTCTCCCCGATAGTAGTAATACAAAAAAGTTTGGTCTTATTCATATGAGCGTGGACCTGCGAGAGCCAAACAAGGCTGTAGTTACGGAAAGCTACCCTCTACCACACATCGAAGAAATGATGTCTTTGTTAAGAGGCGCGACCATTACATGAGGAGAGCCGCGATCTGTGCGACTTATTTTCTCAATAAGTCTTTTTCAAAAAAATGACTTTTTTGTATGGTCCCGTTTGGCCTTGCTTCAGCACCCTCTGCTTTTCAGAATATGTTGGCAACAGTTTTACGGGGACTTCCGAATGTGGCCAATTACTTGTATTATATTATTCTTTGGGGACGTACACAAAAAGAACATGATCACATGCTCAAAGCTGTCATTCAGCGTTTACAGGATGCTGGGCTGAAGTTGAATCATTCGAAGTGCCAGTTCAACAAAACCAGTCTGCGCTTCCTGGGACATACAGAGAACGTGCAAGGAATTCAACTGGATGAGGATCACCTTTCTGCTATTTTTCATGCACCTGCACCAGAAGATGTGACCCAACTTCGGTCGTTCATTGGGCTACTGTCGTGGTACAACAAGTTTATTCCTAATTTTGCCACAGTAGGTTAACCTCTACACGCATGTATCAGGAAGGGCTCAGATTTTGTCTGGTCTGAAGACGCACAACGCAAGTACTCGACCATTGAAAAGGAAGCACTTGCTTGTGTCTGAGCCGTTGAAAAGTGCCAAACTTACTTGTGGGGCTGCAAATTCTAACTGTGCACGGACCACCAAGCCTTAACTGTGCTTCTCTCATCCAAAGGAACTGATCGCACCGGGATTCCCATTGCGCCCTGGGCAGCACGGTTACTGTGCTTCAATTATGGCATGATTTACAGGCCTGGGGCTCTGAATAAAACAGCTGAATGTCTTTCTTGCCTACCGTTGCCTGCTTCGGAAGAAGACTGTTTGGAAGCTGAACCTGAGTTTGTAGCATTTCTGTCTCCTGCGATGTCAGCTTTGTCGCCTGCTGAGTTTGCGTCTGCCTCTGCGTCATGCTCTGAACTGAGTGCATTATGCGCACAAATAGCTCGTGGTTGGCCTTCTTCTTCAACTTCTGTGGATATTATTCTTACGTCCCTAGTGTCAATTACATGATGAACTGAGTGTGCAGCAAGATTATGTGTTCAGAGGGTCACGTCTTGTTGTACCTGTTGCGCTATGGTACACATTGGTGAAGTTAGCTCACGAAAGTCACCAGGGAATTGCACAAAACAGCGGCTTCGTGAACTGTACTGGTGGCCTGGCATTGATTGTTTGGTTAAATAGCACATCCAAACCTGTCAAATGTGTCTGTCTTCTGACAAAACTGCTAACACCTTTGCTGCCTTTATGGCAATCCACGTATGGTCGTGTCTGATAACGTGAATGGAGCTGTAGAACATTTCCATCCTGTGTTGAAAAGCTGTATTCAGTCTGCTGTTCTGGAAGCGAAGCCGTGGAAATCTACAGTCAGTGAATTTCTCCAAGTGTATTGTGCTACTCCCCATTCTGCTACTGGACTTTCCCTGTTTGAACTGCTCCATGGCAGAAAGATGCGAATGTATCTCAATGTTCTTCCTCCTCCCACCACAAGTCAGGATGCTCCGGCGCTTCTTCAGTGAGTTTCTTTGAAGCAGAAGAAAATGAAAGCATACACTGACTCCAGACGTGCAGCTCGCACTCCTGATTTTAAAGTGGTGGACTGGGTGCATGTGCAATTTTCCAACTCATGTCCCGAAAGCACATCCAAAGTTTACCAACCCTCATCAAATTGTGCATAAATTAGGTGCGTGTACTTATCTGTTATCTGACTTATCTATTTATGAGATAGACCATGGTGAAAAGACTGAGAATGAGTCTACTCAATATATTCTGACCATGCTGTCAAAGCATGCACAGGAAGTACAACAGGAAAAGCCTTTATCTTGAAATCAGCCTTTGCGATGTTAAACTTTGCCTCCACTTTTAGAGGCAAAAATGTATGGATCTTTCCTTTCGCCATGGATGCAGCTTGAATAAAACCAGTATTCAGTCCCATTATAGCAAAAGTCTGTAAGGTAATGCTAGGTGAAACTTCAGCAGTTAACTTCACATCTGTCTTCATCAGATGAGAAACACTGATGGTTTCATAGAAGTGGTGTAATAATAGCCTGGACTGGACAGGATAGAAAATAAAAAAAAAACTAAAAAGTTTCAATATTAAAGTGCATTCTCTATTAAATATTGGACATTTGTTTAAATGTCATTCCCTATTTCCAATTAATCTATAAATAGACTGCACTTTTGAGACTCTTACCCTTCTAATTACCAGCAGCCACTGCAGCAGCACAAAAACTGTACTCCATGGGTACACCAGCCACTGATGGGAAGATGTAATGCAATTCAGCCACCAGTAGGGGCTTGGCATACTGGAGGCCAGTACCATTCTGTTTTGCTTTAAGAGCTTCCCCTGCAAACTCAGGTATATTGCCTCCAGTAGTAAGCTGTAGATAACATTTAATGATTATCTCCATTTTGAACATTCTCAAAAGTTTAGGAGGACAATGCAAATTGCTTAGTTTTTTGGTTCACATGAAGTGATATTACCAAAATATACCTGTGTTGCCTGTTCAAGAACAGCTTTGTTGACATTTGCAAAATAAATCTCTTGTCCAAGAACTTTCACATAGATTGAGCCCAAGGTGCTGCTTCTTTGGCAGGGCTTTGAATGCTTTTAGCTGCAGCATGCCAGGTGGACAACCAAAATATGTAACTGTTAAGAAACACTCTAAGAGGTGGGCCAGGGCACGGTTCAGTTGGACTCTGGCACGGTTCACATGCAGTGTGAGCGCTAACCGTGCAAGAGCACGGAAAAGGACGCGTTGCGTCACGGTTTTGCGACGCTCCAAAACCAACATGTCAGGGAAAGGGTCGCTTTGGTCTAGGGCAGAGGTGCAAAATGCATAAAAACTAAAAACTGCAAAGTCCTTGCTGCACTTCAGCTGGTACCTTGCAAACATCCTCATACGAGCAGCACGATTACGTGAAAATTTTCGCGCCACTAAGGCGACACATCTGTTTAACAACAGGCTGTGGACCAAACAACACAAAATTATCCACAAAGAAAACAGAGCGATGCACTCCATTGTGTTCAGAGAGCGCCGCTCTTCCTGTTTATCCCGAAACCGTCACACCATAATGACGTAAGCGTGCTCCGGCACAAATGCTGAAACCCTATATGTGAGTGCAGGTCAGAGGGGGAGTGGGAAGGGGGGACAATCGTACTCGTGCCCGGTTCATGGCAACGGTGCCTAGTGTGAGTACACCCTAAGAACTTGTTTCATCCTGGGCAGCCTGTCCTCATGCAAAAATGCTGTTTTCAGAAGCGCCTTCTAAATTCCGTCAGATCTGATGCCAATCTAAAAGAAACTTCAATGAGGTCGGGTAGGAATTTAAGAAATTAATAAAATGAAGGAGTACCCAATCTTTTCCTGTATCTTATTTAATCACCTCAAAAACATCAGCAGCACCTCCAGCAAGGTAAGCTCTGGGCAGGATGGTGGCGGCATCATTGATGAAGAAAGCACTACTGGCAGCCCCTACCATGAGAGAAGCTAAATAACAGAACTAATCAATAAGATTTTTAGAGGAAACCATCACCTGGCATGCAACACTTTTGGAGATCAACAGAACTGTCTAACCTTTATAACCATCCAAGAGAAAAACCTGGATCAAACCTGAAGATACTTCCACCCCTGCAGCCCTCTCTACTAATTTCACTTGTTCCCACACTCCTCGTACCACTGGGAGGGGTGGAGGTACGGGTCTCCTTATATCCAAAGAATGGAAATTTGAACTTCAGCCATCACCTACAGGTACTGGTTCATTTGAATCACATGCCATTACTGTAACCCACCCTGTTAAAATCCACTTTGTGGTCATTTATCGTCCTCCAGGTCAACTGGGAAACTTCTTGGAGGAGTTGGATGTGCTGCTATCAAACTTTCCTGAAGATGGTACTCCTCTGGTACTGCTTGGTGATTTCAACATCCACTTAGATAAACCCCAGGCTGCTGACTTCAAAACTCTGCTCACCTCATTTGATCTCAAGCTAGTGTCCACTACAGCGACTCACAAATCGGGCAACCAACTTGACCTCATCTACACGCGCGGTTGCTCTGTGGACATCTCTTCAGTTAATCCACTGCACACCTCTGATCACTTCCTCATTACTGCTAACCTAGCACTTACTCCTGAAGTGGCACACACTCCAACGCAGGTCACCTTTCGACGGAACCTACGCTCACTCTCTCCATCTCGCCTATCTGCTGTGGTTTCTTCCTCTCTTCCACCATTCTCTCAGTTTTCTGCTCTGGACACGAACAGTGCTACGGACACTCTTTGCTCCACTTTAACATCCTGCTTGGACAACTTTTGCCCACTGTTGTCTAGACCAGCACGCACTGCCCCATCTGCCCCCTGGCTGTCCGAGGTTCTCCGTGAACATCGCTCTAAACTCAGGGCTGCAGAGAGGAAATGGCAGAAATAAAAAAACTCTACAGACCTCAGTGTGTATCAGTCTCTCCTCTCTTCCTTCTCTGCAAATGTCTTCACAGCTAAAACATCCTACTACCACAACAAAATTAACAGCTGTTGTGACGCTCGGACACTATTCAAGACTTTCTCTTCTCTTCTTAATCCGCCGCCTCCACCTCCTCCATCGACTCTTACAGCGGACGACTTTGCAGCTTTCTTCACAAATAAGACGAGATCCATCAGTGAACACTTCTCCACACCGCAGACTGAGGAAAACTTCACAATGACTGATGCACACTCTTTATCCTCCTTCTCCCCACTCTCAGAGATGGACGTCTCCAAAATTCTCCTGTCCAATCATCATACTACTTGTCCACTTGATCCTATCCCCACTCACCTCCTTCAAGCGATCTCTTCTTCAGTCATACCTTCACTTACTCACATTATCAACTCCTCTCTTCAATCTGGAACATTTCCCTTAGCATTCAAGCAGGCTCGGGTAAGCCCACTGCTCAAGAAACCATCTCTAAATCCAGCGCTTCTTGAAAACTACAGACCGGTATCCCTTCTTCCATTCATTGCAAAGACACTTGAGCGGGCTGTGTTCAACCAGCTTTCTATGTTCCTTGGACAGAACAACCTCCTGGACAGCAACCAATCTGGCTTCAAAAGTGGCCACTCAACTGAGACTGCTCTGCTCTCGGTTACTGAAGCCCTGCGACTAGCAAGAGCAGCTTCAAAATCCTCGGTACTCATCTTACTGGACCTGTCTGCTGCTTTTGACACTGTTAATCACCAGATTCTCCTGTCCACCCTCAGAAAGATGGGAATCTCTGGAACTGCTCTCCTGTGGGTTAAGTCCTACCTCTCTGACAGATCCTTCAGTGTATCTTGGAGGGGTGATGTTTCAAAGTCACACCACCTTGCTACTGGGGTTCCTCAAGGCTCAGTACTTGGACCACTTCTCTTCTCCATCTACATGACATCTTTAGGATCTGTCATTCAGAAGCATGGCTTTTCTTATCACTGCTATGCTGATGACACCCAACTCTACTTCTCATTCCAGCCTGATGACCCGACGGTAGCTGCTCGCATTTCAGCCTGTCTGAGTGACATTTCTAGCTGGATGAATGACCATCACCTTCAGCTTAACCTTACAAAGACTGAACTACTGGTGATTCCAGCTAACCCATTGATTAATCACAACTTCTCTATACAGCTGGGCTCGTCAACCATAACTCCTTCTAGGACAGCCAGAAACCTAGGAGTTGTGATGGATCATCAATTAAGCTTCACTGACCACATTGCTACAACGACCCGGTCCTGCAGGTTTGCCTTATACAACATTAGGAAGATTAGACCCTTCCTGTCAGAGCGAGCAACCCAACTTCTTGTCCAAGCTCTTGTTCTCTCCAGACTGGACTATTGTAATGCTCTCCTGGTGGGCCTTCCTGCATGTACTGTCAAGCCTCTGCAAATGATCCAGAATGCAGCAGCGAGGGTTGTCTTCAATGAGCCAAAAAAAAGCTCATGTTACTCCTCTCCTCATCAGGTTACACTGGCTACCAGTAGCTGCTCGCATCAAATTCAAGGTACTGATGCTTGCCTACAAGACGACCACTGGCACGGCACCAATTTACCTAAACTCACTGGTTAAATCCTATGTGCCCTCCAGAAGTTTGCGCTCTGCAAGTGAACAACGTCTTGTGGTGCCATCCCAAAGAAATTCAAAATCACTCTCACGGACCTTTTCCTGGACTGTGCCCAGCTGGTGGAATGACCTCCCAATCTCAATTCGTACAGCTGAGTCTTTACTTATTTTCAAGAAACATCTAAAGACTCATCTTTTTCGCCTGCACTTAACCTACTAATACCATTACTTTTCCTTTTCTTGTCTTTTTCATTTAATAAAAAAAATAAAATAAAATTATATACACCTGGCTATGCGTTCTATACTAGACTAACTGAGACTTGTCATGGCACTTGTATTCTGTTATTGTTCTCTTGTTGACCTGACTGCTTCTATTGTACTCATTTGTAAGTCGCTTTGGATAAAAGCATCTGCTAAATGATTAAATGTAAATGTAAATGTAAATGAACGTCAGTGAATTTATTCCATGTTATGATTGATGATCAACTGAATTTCTCAGAACACATAAAACTGTCTGATCCTGCAAATTTGCTTTATTCAAGATCAAGAAGATCAAGCCCTTTCTTTCAGAACATGCTGCACAACTCTTTGTTGAAGCTCTTGTTCTGTCCAGGCTGGACTATCGCAATGCCCTTATGTGCCCTCTAGAAGCTTACGTTCTGCAAGTGAACACTCTCTATTCTAATTCTATTCATAAAAAAAAAACAATCGAACTAATTTTCTAATATTTTTGTATTCTAGTTTATTTTAATTTATTATGCAATTGTGTGTGTATGTATGCATGCATGTGTATGTATATATACATATACATATACATGTGTATATGTTTGTATATGTGTATGTATACCTAAAAATTTTTTTTTTTTTATTCTGTCTGTTTTCTTTTTATTTATTATATTATTTAAAAGCCCATGCTTCGTGTACTGTGTTAACCTAACTGAGACTTGTTATATCACTTATATTTCATTGCTCTTTTTGTTGTTTTTGATTGCTTCCACTGTCCTCATTTGTAAGTCGCTTTGGATAAAAGCGTCTGCTAAATGAATAAATGTAAATGTAATGTTCCATGTGCGGTTCAATTATAACCAATAAGATTCCATGTACTATGTCGCGTTTTCATTGGTCAGTCGTTGAAGCCTATTTCTGATTGGTTGTTGCTGTTTTGTAGCTGTAGGTTGCAGCTCCAGAGAGACTTTTTACCCTCTGTTAAATTATATAGTATATTTGAGTTTTTTAATGTAACAGACCCTCTGTAGTACTTTTATGAAGCCCCAGTTGAAACCCCGGAATCAAAAGCATTGCGAAGAAAATATGACATGAATATTTTGACCTAAACTTTTGACATTCAGTGCACTTTTCAATGTAAGTTAAGCCAACATCTTTAATTACCCTCTCATTGCAAAGTGTAAAAATGACTTGGTGATGGTGGTGTGGTTAATTCCTTCATCTTGACTGATCAGATATTGAGTCTTGCAAATGCCTTGAACTCCATCCTACATATCAGAAAGAAGACAGATTTAAAATCAAGATGCATATTTTTGATTAAAACTTAATTTCAGTCAGTCTCACCTCTTGAACCTCATAGATGTTCTGGGTCTTTTTGAGGTTGAGCTGAAAGATGTTCAGAATTCCCCTGTACAGGTTGATAACATTAGTTGGGACCACAGAAGGTGCAAATAACTTTCCAACCACACCACTGGTGTACTCAAACTCAAAAAGGAATCTGAAGCTGAGCAGCCACTTCTAAAGAGATCTTAGTAGCAACAAACGCATCTGTGGGCCAGAAACCACTATACTCGAACAGCTGAGTATTCGAGAGCTGAAATAAACAGGCAAACTTTGAATGGTAATGTGCTTATTTTCAATTATATCTCATGTCAGTAACAGAACAATGCTTCATGTTGGCATTAAACTCTTCTGGCACCTTTAGCAGGAACTTATTGTCATGCTGTCTAGTCTCTGTTTACCTGGGTGTCCACTAGTGGGCTCACTTCCCCTTAGGCACTTCACCATAGGCACTAGAATTCCACTAGTCTTGTCCTGTCATCACAGTAATTGAACTCCTGCTAATTGCACCAGGTGCATTCACTTTATTGTCATTAGCCTCCCTATAAATACCAGTCTTTTCCTGTTGTTGGTATGGAGTCCTTACCTTTCGTGTTGCCGGCCTTCTCGTCTTCCGGCCTTCTCGTCTTCCTTCTCGCCTTCTCGTCTTCTCGTCTTCTGAGATTCTTGCCTTCTCGTCCTCAGAGTTCCCATTCCTTTCCCTTTCCTGTTCCCTCTTTTTGTTTGTTTGTTTGTTTGGACTGCTTGTTTGGTTTTGACCTTGGCTTGTTCGACCACGATTTGGATTACCCCAATAAACATACTTGCAATTGGATCTCTCTCTCTCCCTGTGTTTCACTGGTCGCGATCGTCACAGAAGGACTCCATCATTAAGATCCAGCAGTATGTTTTTTGATACTTCCTCCGCAGCCACTGAGCGGGATGAAGGAAATGGTTTTGAGGGTACCCGCCTGGTAGTGTTTTCGTGGGACCAGGGGAGGTCACTCTGGAATGAATGGTTGAGAGGAGGTCCGGCATGACTCTCCAATATGGCCCCCCATCAACCCTGGGTTTGGATGGGAGCCACTGTCTCACCATTGTGGACGGAGAGGGGAGAGGAGGCGCAAGTCTGCCGAGCCAGCGCCGCTGCACAAGATGGCCACCAGCCCAGCGCTGCTGCGCAGAATGGCCGCCAACCCAGCACCATTGCACAGGATGGCCACCAACCCAGCACCACGAGGCAAGATGGAAGCCAGCCCAGCACCACAGCACAAGTTTGCCGTCAGGGTTAGTCACCGTTGACGTTCCAGAGTCAGGGTTAGTCACCTTTGACCTTCCAGAGTCAGGATTGGTCACCTTTGACCTTCCTTTGACCTTCCTGAGTCAGGACTAGTCACCATTGACCTTCCAGAGTCAGGGCTAGTCACCGTTGACCTTCCAGAGTCAGAGTTGGTCACCTTTGACCTTCCAGAGTCAAGTCAGGTGACTGGTGATCTTCAAGGACAGAGTCAAGTCACCGGGATTCTTCATGGGAGAATTCAAGTCACCGGTGATCTTCATGAACAAAGGCAAATCACCATTGATCTTCATGAACAAAGGCAAGTCACCATTGATCTTCATGAACAAAGGCAAGCCACCAATGATCTTCATGAACAAATGCAAGCCACCAATGATCTCTGCTGAACTACCAGAGCCTCTCCACGTCTCTGATGAACTGCCGGAGCCGTTCCACGTCTCTGCTGAACAACCAGAGCCTCTCCACGTCTCAGTCGAACTCTCTGAGCACCCGACTGATCCTGTTGTGGCCATGGAGGCTACCCTTAACTTGTTCATGTTCTTTGTTTCAGACTTGCCCAACCAGACTTGTCCTCCTGTTCATTCGACCACATGGATGTGGTGATCTTCTGCTCTGCCCTGGGGGGCATCTGTTTCGGCCGCACAGATGTGGTGGTCTTCTGCTCAGCCCAGGGGGTCGTCTGTTTTGACCGCACGGACGTGGTGGTCTTCTGCTCCGCCCTGGGGCGCATCTGTTTTGACCGCACGGATGTGGTGGTCTTCTACTCCGCCCTGGTGGGCGTCACACTATGTCCTTCCTGGACATGTGTTTTTGTGTGTTTTCTTTTTTCATTTTTCTGCCTGTTTTCCACCTTTGGACCTGGCCTTCCGTCCCTCCCCCTGATCCTCCGCCGATCCACCTCCCTCCTGGGTTTCTTGTCTGTGTCTTTCTGTTTCCCTCTAAGGACCTGGCCCTCCGTCCCTCCCCCTGATCCTCTGCCGGTTCACCTCCCTCCTGGGTTTCTTGTCTGTGTCTTTCTTTCTGTTTCCCTCTAAGGACCTGGCCCTCTGTCCCTCCCCCTGATCCTCCGCCGGTCCACCTCTCCTGGGTTTCCTGTCTGTGTCTTTCTTTCTATTTCCCTCTAAGGACTTGGCCCTCCGTCCCTCCCCCTGATCCTCCACCAGTCAACCTCCCTCCTGGACTCCTTGTTTTGTGTTGTACTTCTCTTGTCTTTGTTTCCCCATTTTACCTGGCCCTCCGTCCCTTCCCCTGGTCCTCCGCCGATCCACTTCCCTCCTGGTCTCTTTGTGTTTTTGCTCTTCCCTTGGGTTTGGTTGGAGCATCTGGCAGCTGCTCCGTGGAGGCGGAGGTAATGTCATGCTGTCTAGTCTCTGTTTCCCTGTGTGTCCACTATTGGGCTCACTTCCCCTTAGGCACTTCCCCGTTGGCACTAGAATTCCACTAGTCTTGTCCTGTCATCACAGTAATTGCAGTCCTGCTAATTGCACCAGGTGCATTCACTTTATTGTCATTAGCCTCCCTATAAATACCAGTCTTTTCCTGTTGATTGTATGGAGTCCTTACCTTTCGTGTTGCCAGCCTTCTCGTCTTCCGAGATTCATCCTTGCCTTCTCGTCCTCTGAGTTCCTGTTCCTTTCCCTTTCCTGTTCCCTCTTTTTGTTTATTTGTTTGGACTGCTTGTTTGGTTTTGACCTTGGCTTGTTCGACCAAGATTTGGATTACCCCAATAAACATACTTGCAAGTGGATCTCTCTCTCTTTCTGTGTTTCACTGGTCGTGATCGTCACAGGTATTCTCAGTTACAGCCCTGATGGAAACCTTGCTGTTGATTTTAATGCCAACTCTTGCCAGACCTTCCTGGTGAAGACCACTGAAGAGCAAAACCTCATATTTGTACACATAAGTCTGAGTGCCTACCAACTCAGGGACTGAAAGGGCAAAATAGCATTTTAGATAAGTCACATAGTACAATCTTATTTTGTCATTGGTAAACACACTAGTAGTATAAGATTAACCACTTTGCTTACCAAGATTCACATGCTGACTTGCTGAAATATCAGAGAGAGAGTTTATTTAATATAGAATAATGATATTTATATCCATGCAAATGGTGAAATTTTGAAACAGCATTGCAGGCTACTTACCCACAAGGGCTATAGTCAAGGCCATGACAACAGTTCTCATGATCAGCGGTTGTGCAAAAACACCATGTCTGTTTTAAAGTCAAGCTTTTGCTGGCCAAATACTGATCTCTAAATGTATGATTAACCAGATTTTTAGCACAACCAACCAGTTGTGTTCCTACTCCTGCCAGCTCATTGATCTAACATTAGAATCCAGGGTAACTTGGACTTTAGTGCTTGACACTGATATAAAAATGAGTCAGAAATCAGAATCAGAGGCATTACCTTGAAGGCGTTCCTAAAAGTAATACTATGAATTTATTATTATTCATTTATTTTTATAGTTATTTTTATTTTATTGTTGCATGTAAACAAATGTCAAATATTGATATGCAATGTAATTATTTTATTGCGATAAAAAAGAGTGATACATGATCATGAGAAATCCACAGTGTATGAAATCAGTTGCCAAGGGCAATAGTCAATTATACCATTCAAACATGCCAAATACAATAACATACCAAATGCAATAACAATGTTGTTATTTGAACATCACAGTGGCATAATGGACATTGTCTGTGTCTGTATTGTCTGTTGGATATTCATCTGTGGGGATTGAAGATGGGTGTTTTGTTTTCAAATTAATGCCGGAATAATGAACGTCTTGATTGTCGGTAGCATCTGCTTTCTGCGTGAGGTCAGAGGATGCATTGTTATTGTGCACCGAGTCATACTGATGGGGAAGGACAGTGAAACAAAAGTCAGCATTATTAAAATGTAAAAATCTAATTCAATTTAGCTTCAGCCATCCTTACCTGAACCTCCTCCTCTCTCTTTTCAATCCTGTGGGTTTTAGACAAGGTACAGCTTCCCCTCCTTAAAGAAACAGACATTTAAATATATAGCATATTATGTGGTCCAAAACTGAGTCTGCTATTTTAGATTTTTCTAAATTTAATATATTTACAATTCACATTTGTGACTCGACACAGAAACCAGTGACACAAGTCGGCAGCACAACTTTCGAGCAAAATGAGAAAGAAGCGTTTTTTTTTTTTTCAAAATTGGTGATTTTCGTTCTTTTGCAGAATCTGTTAGTTGATTTCACAAAGAAGCCTCTCCATGTTTCAGATAGAAGTATTGGTATATTTAAAAGCGTACATGTTGTACAGGTTGAAATCAGCTTGTTTGTCGGAGATTCTAGCACGTAGTAGGGGCAGTTTCATAAGCCGGCTTTTGTTTCTTTTGTTATTGCCCCCGCTCTCCGAGGGAAGCGTGGCTACTTAGTATGCAGTGCTCTGGCCGGCTCTAGCTGATATCAAAATTCAATGAAGATGGACGCCACAAAGATGAACGCAGACGAGCTGAGCCGTGGCCGTTACACCGAAAATGTTTCGAAGTACTTCTTTGACAAGCAGGATGCTTATAAACAAGTGCTCACTGATTCTGAAGACGATCTGAGCGACGATGAAAGCAGCATAATAAGACTGTATAATATCCCTAATCTACAACTGAGCGAAGATGACGATGAGGAAGAATGTATTGGACTGGCGTCAGACGAGTTAGACCGTAAGATATCAGAGGCTATATTGAAAGTAACATTTGATGGGGATAAAGACAGAGAAATGGGGAAAATCCGTAACATTTACAGGCAAACAGACACACAGTGCAAACTTCGGAGATGGTTAAATCCACAAAGAAGACCCCGACAAAGAGAAAGTGTGCCCGAACGACTTTTCATTGGAGGCATCGAGATCTGCAAGAATGCTTTTGTTTCTTATGGGGTGAGTTTCCATAAACATTAAAGTTTGTCGTTTTGTGTTCATTATAAGAACATGTACACGTTATCTCATGTTTAGTCCATGTTTAGACCTTCCCATATCTACCTATTGTTATTAGCTAGCTCATCGGTTATCACAGAATCCTGTTAAAAAAGTCCTAATGCTACACAATGAAATCAATTCACCAAGTTTTAGGTAGAAAACCAGCAAATAACAAATAAAATTGGCATCAATATGTACTTTTTGTTTACATAAACATTAAAATAATAACATTCAAAATGATGGGCACATTTGAAAGATTAAATGTTTTTTATAAAAAGATAAAACTCACATATTTCAGCCTCTAAATCATTTTTATAAAAGTCAAAAAAGCTAAATTACTGACATTTACAACGCACATTCTCCTTTATTATTAATAGTATGCGTTCCGATTTTTCCCGTTGTGTCTGTCGTTGCTATGCAGGGGGTATGGCTTATCTAAATGAGATGTAAATGAGCCCCATTGTCACAAACTGCACAATCTTCAGAGGCTATTTTCTGCTTTTTGAGCTTTTTTGAGTGCCTACCTTCAATTGGCCACAACTTCTCCAAATATTATCAGATTTCCATGTGTTACACATCATTGGAAAACTTGGAGACTACACTTTCAGAATCTGGGAATAACTCAAAATGCCCCAGAACTGACTTGTGTCCCTACTTTCCGTGATTGGTCACATTTTCATTTTATTTGTCACATAAATTGTGGAAAATCTTAAATATTTATCTTTGTTTTTGCTCATCATCATTTTACTGTTTTTAATTGTTTTTATCCCAAAACTTAAACTAAAATGCACTGACCTATACCACAAGACTCCTATGAGTGCGAGAGCCAAAATCACACACAGTATGAATGCAGAGTTTCTTAACACTGAGCTCTCCTTATGGTCTGTACAACACAGAAATTAATCATCTGAATTTAAGATTAGTCACACAGACTGCAAAAATAATTTTGTATTAAACTACATGTATCAGGAGAGATGTGTTACCTCCTACATTACAGGAATACTGATGAAGCTCTTCATCGCTGACTGAGTCCAGGTACAGCTTGTTGTCTTTAGTGAATCCATCTGTTACCTGTCGTCCGTTCTTGTACCAGATGTAAGAGGTGTTTTTGTTCAGAGTGCATTTAGTTGAACAGATTAATATCACTTCCTGTCCCTCTGATATAATGTTTGGGCTTCTTGTTACCTGTGTATCTGAAAAACAGAATACTGTGATAAGTGCAACCACAGAAGTGGAATCCAAGATGGCAGTACTGTGTTTGTCTTGTCTGATCTGTTGATTTATAGTCTTCTTTTGATTATTTTACATGTTGAGAGTTTTATTCCAAGAAGGCGTTTAAAATCTGGGCTCTTTTTCGAACTGAGTCTGGATTAAGTTAGATTTGTTGTAACGGACTTTGAGCTACCTACAATCTGCTTTGTGTTGGGTGAAGCGTGCTTACTTGTTAACGTTACTCCACTTCGTGTCGTCACCCACCTCGCTTTCGCTTTGGGAAGCGTTTGCGTTAAACGACAGTGAATCAGACAGTTGGCTGTCCGGTTTTGCGCTGGGTGAAGCGTGCTTACCAGTTGCACAATTCCGTCTCGACATCTCATCAACACGTTGTTGCTTTGGAAAGCATCGGCGTTAAACAACAGCACGGAAAAGCACGTCATCTACTTGAAGAACCCCCGGATTCATAGATCATCTTGGCGGTGGGGATTTGGCCAGTTAAGGTCGGTGATGTTTCTTGCCTTAAACTCTTCAGCTGCTGATTGCCCGTAAACAAGACTCATATCTTCTACATTATCGCTCTGCTCCTTGCCCTTCTGTTGGGGTCGTGGAGCTGTCCGAGCGAGTTTAATTTGTCTCGGATTTAGTCTGAACGATTTTGGTTTCAAACGCTGGTAATATGAAGGTGTTGCTTTTCTGCACGGTAATCTTCATGCTTGGACTATGGGATTTACCAACAAAAACGGAAGAAAAAGCGATTCATTTCTCCATATGCTTCTTCCATCCAAATGTACGGACATTATTTTTATATTCCGGTCTGTTAGTAACTCCGTGTTAATGGACACAAGGACAAAGAACTCACTCATCTTTACTCTCATCCCTAAGATCTCTCTATCGGTCTCTCGAAATGATCAATGTACATCAAAAAATGTAAGGCAGCGATATCTGATAATGTTGCTGCTTTTGTTGGCCGGTATTAATCCAAATCCTGGTCCAGTGGGAGTTGTTTTAACTCCTTTAGATTTTTCAAATAGAACAGGCCTTGGCATTGTACATCTAAATGTTCGTAGCCTGTTGCCAAAATTAGATCAAGTACAAATATGGGCCAAGACGACTAAAGCAGATGTCTTTTATTATTGGGTGAATTGAATTGGAACTGGCTGACCTCAAATTCAGGTCAGTTCAAAGCATATTGTGATTCTGTGAACTTTACTCAACTCATTGATTCACCAACACGGCCAAATCATAAGAACTCAAGCAAGTCCACTTTATTAGATCTTATACTAACAAATAAACCCCATAAATATACCTATTCAGGGATTTTCCCTGATGATGTCAGTGATCATTGCACTATAGCGGTTATAAGAAATTGTAAAATTCCCAAAGTAAAAAAGGAACTTTAAATTGTTTGATATTCAGGGGTTTCTGCATAAGACTGGGACAGACTGTTTTTATTGCCTGATGTGTCCATTGCATGGCAGTATTTTCACACTTTATTCTTGAAGATTGTGAATAGACATGTACCTGTTAGGATTTTTAGAGTAAAAGGCCGCGAAAATCCATGGTTTTCAAATGAATTATCTGAACTCCTTCATGAAAGAAATTTGGCTTGGGCCATTGCGAGGAATTCAGATACAGAAAGAGACTGGGTAGCATTTAGGGTATTGAGAAACAAATGCACAGCTCTTGTATGAAGATCTAAATCTGACTATTATCTAAAAGAAACCTCACAAAATCTGAATAATCCTATACAATTTTGGAAAACCAACAAATCACTTTCTCCCTCCACGTTATCGAATGATTTTCCTAACCAAATTTTAGTAAAAGATAGTCTCATTAATAATAAGACGGATATGGTAAATATTTTTAATAAGCACTTTATTTCTTCAAGTTCTATTTTCAAAGAAATCCCTATGAGCGTTATACCAAATCCATCTTTTCTGAGAGAAGATAGTCCGACCTTTAATTTTTCTCCAATTTCAAGAAGTGAGGTTTTAAAAGGTCTAATAAATTTAGACATCAAGAAGTCTGCAGGGCCTGATGAAATTGAGCCATATTTTTTTAAATTAGCTGCCGAGATCATTGCTGGCCCATTAGCTTATATTTTTAATTTATCGTTGGAACAGAATATTATTCCTGATGTTTGGAAATCTGCTTTGGTTGTACCCCTGTTGAAAGGTGGTGATCCAACCATTTTAAATAATTATAGACCATTTCGATTTTAGAATTTTAGAATCTATTGTTACCGAACAGCTAAAGGAATTTTTAATTAACAATAGCATTTTTTCTAGGTTTCAGTCTGGTTTCAGAAAAAATCATAGTACAGTAACTGCTACTATGAAAGTTTTAAATGACATTACCTGCGCCCTAGATACTGGAAGATCTTGTGCTGCAATGTTTATTGATTTGACCAAAGCTTTTGATACGGTCAATCATGGTATTCTTTTGTCGCGTTTACATTATATTGGTCTTTCTGAAACCGAATTAGGTTGGATTAGGAACTATTTAAAGAATATGTGTCAAAGAGTGCAAATTAAGGGGTCTCTTTCTGATAAGCTCACCATTGAATCTGGTGTGCCACAGGGGTCCATTTTGGGTCCCCTGTTGTTTACATTATATATTAACAATCTTGGTGATAATCTATCAGACGCAAGTATTCATTTATATGCCGACGATACCATTATTTACTGTTTTGCATCTTCTATTGACAATTGCATTTTAAAGTTGCAGAAAGCATTTGAATTAGTTCAGCGTAACCTATTTTCTTTAAAATTAGTCCTGAATGATAAGAAAACTAAATACATGGTCTTTTCTAGGAAACACAAGTCTGATTTTTCTCCCACACCTCTTTACACTCTGCAAGGTAAAAGTATAGAACTGGTCTCCTCTTACAAATATCCAGGGTTTGTGCTGGAAGAGGACTTATCATTTAAATTACATGTTAAACAACTGTTGTCTAAGTTAAGGTTGCAGCTGGGGTTTTATTTTCGGAATAGTGCATGTTTTTCACAGTCAGCCAGGAGAAAGTTGGTGGAATCTACCTTCTTACCTATTTTAGATTATGGAGATGTTTTTTACAGAAATACCACTAAAGCTCTCTTACAATCATTAGATTCTGTTTATCACTCTGCTCTAAGATTTATAACTTGCACAAAATATCACACTCATCATTGTGCACTGTATGAAATGGTAGGTTGGCCTTCACTTCATATAAGAAGGTACAAGCACTGGCTCATACTTGTGTATAAGGCATTAGTTGGCCAGCTTCCTCAATATATGAATAGTCTATTAACTTTTAATAGTCAAGGGTATAATCTACGTTCAAGTAGATATGTTCTTTTAAATGTTCCTTTAATGAAGACAGAGTTTGGAAAAACTGCTTTTATTTATAGCGCATCAGCTGCTTGGAATGAGATCCAAAGATCATTGAAACTTGATGTACTTATTTCAATTAATGAGTTCAAGTTATATCTCAACCAAACATTCAAATCTGTCTGTACTTGCTCTTAACGTTTAATCTTGTTGTAATGCTGTATATGTGTGTGTTGTGCAACTTGTTTTTTGTAGTTATTGTGTGCTGCTACCTTGGCCAGGGCTCACTTGTAAATGAGATATTTATCTCAATGTGATTATTTCCCTGGTTAAATAAAGGTTTAATAAAAAAAAAAGTAAAGCTGAGTTTAACATTGAGTTTGAGTGACATAGTAAACAAAAACTTGATAAAATGACACTGTGATCTGTCTGGATTTAAAATTTTAACATTCATTATTGATCAAATTCATTATGACCAGTTAGTTACCTGTCACAGTAAGAATGACTCCAGGTGATCCAGAGTAATTGCTGTTTGTCATGTTAGTGATGATCCTGAATAGATATTCTCCAGAGTCACTGATCTTGAGCTCTTTGATTCTCAGTTTGTTCTCCACATACTCCACACGACCAGCAAACTGATGCTCCTCACGCAGATCCTTGAAGTCACCAGATGGGTAATGCCAGAATGTTTTATTTACATTATAACCAGAGGGATGTGTGTGTGTGCTGGAAATGTCTACTGTTGAGCCGACCAAAGCACAGACTCTTCTAGAGGAGTAAGTCACATCCCAGCATCCACTCTTAGAAATGCCTGAAAGAGACACAGATTACTGCTGTGAAACTCACAGTTTAATTTAATCTGTTTAAATATACACATGTATGAACAAACAGCACCACGCTGTGTGTATTATTTGACACTCACACACAGAAGAGGAGGGATGTTCATAATGTGGATATAGATTACAGGAAAAGCTGCCAGCATCTCTGCTGACTGACACAGACATGTAGGTGGACTTGGTATGTGTGAAATACTGTCCATTCTTCATCCAGCGATAACTAACTTCAGAGGTGAAATCACAGGAAGAATCACAGATCAGTTTTACTATCTCATCTTTCAGGTCTATAGATGCAGGATTCAACCTCAGCTGCAGGACTGAATAGAGTAAAGATTAAGAAATCTTCATCACATGTCAAATGAAAACAGCTGAAGTGTTCAGAATCTGGACTCAGTTTCACCTGTGACTGTTAGATTGACGGCCGCTGAGCTGAGATGTTTAACTCCATCCTTCATGATGAACATGAGCTGATATTCTCCAGAGTCTGTCTCTCTCACGTCTGATATTGTGAGCGTTGAATAGTTGCTTGAGATCTCATCTTTCACCCGTCCTGAGTAATCTGAGTCTAAAGTCAAATCTTCAGGTTCATTGTATTTTCTCCAGTTTGTACTTTGTTTCTCAATGAACCAGAAAACAGATTTGATGTTGAAGCTGGAGTAAGAGCACCTCAGTGTCACTTCTGTCCCCTTCACAGCACAAATACTCTGTTGACTACAGGTCACAGTCAGGCGGTCTAATGTTACAGGGCCTGAACAAGAACATTTTATTGAGATGAAGCTTACATACAGTCAGATGAGAGATCTTTACTGCAACAATCCAGTGTTCATACTAGCAAATATGACTGCATCCAAAGCAAAGACGAATCTGCTGCTGAGATATATGTTTACACCCAATCCATTTTTAATGAGTAAAAGTATAAAGTCATGTAAAGTAATTAAGATCAACATTCAGACAGACATTCAGCCCTACTGGACATTTAGTTAAACTGACCTCAAATGATTAAACTGTTTGAAAATACAGAGCAATAATGATCGAAATAAATCAAAATAACCACTCTTGGAAAATGTTGAAGATTATTCGAGACACATTTAAATAAAAACATTACAGAGGAGAAAAACACAGTAATGCTCAAACCTGGAATGAGCAGCAGCAGGATCAGCGATGAGAGACTGGAGTTCATCATCATTCACTTCACTTCACTTCACTTCACTTCGATGATCTTCACTTTGTGTAAATTCACATATACAATGAAAGACAGAGAGCTGCTCATCCTGAAAAAGGAAACTCGGCGAGTTTCACTGTGACTTGAAGTGTCAATACAGTTTAGAAGATTCATCAGTCTATCCTAGTTCATACTACCCATGAAAGTTAGGGAAACAGTAACATTTTACTCCAGATGACATTTTAAATGCAATCAAATATTAGCTTTTTCTACATTGCATGCTGTTGTTCTCTGATGTTAGGTGCTGTTTCTTCTATCTGTTGAATAAATCGTTACAGACTTTCTGTTGACTTTACTTCCTTCCTGTTTCTTAGTGACACACTAGGGCAAAAGAGATGTTATAAATGTATTTATATATATATATATATATATATATATATATATATATATATATATATATATATATATATATATATATATATATATATTTTTTTTTTTTTTTTTTAGAGAAAGGAGATGCTTGCTCCTCAAAAATGTTTACCGTCAGACTAAACTCAGGAATTTAATATTAGCTGTTATGTTACATGAGCTCTTTAAATTAAACCTTGAGATATTTTGCTATTTTTCTATTAGTAGTTTATTCTTTTATGTAAGTAATTTCCAATCAAGATGAAACAGACAAAGGCTTGTCTGAAATGTAGTGCCTGCAGTGGGGTGATTCTATGGGGAATTGAGACCACTAGTGGACACCCAGGGAACACAGACCAGACACTTTGACATTACCCCCCCCCCCCCCCCTTTAAGGAACCAGCTACCAGATGCTCCTCAGAACACAAAAACAAACCAAAGAACAAAGAGACCAGGAGGGAGGTGGACTGGTGGAGGATCGGGGGAGGGACGGAGGGCCAGGTCCATAGAGGGGAACAGAAACAGGAAGTGAAAAAAAAAACAACAACAAAAAAACAAAGAGACCAGGGTGGATTGGAAGGTTCAGGGGCCCAGGGCAGTGCCGACAGAGTGGGAATCCAGGATGGAGCAGGTAGAACTGGAGCCCGCCGGGACGGTGTAGGCGTAACTGGAGCCCGCCTATTGCAGCACAGAGGACCACGACAGCCGAGCAGATGAGACAGAAGCCCCCCAGGGCGGAGCAGAAGAACACCACAGCCATCCGGACGAGACAGAGGCCCACCAGGGCCGAGCAGAGGACCATGACAGCTGAGCAGACGAGACAGAAGCCTGATTCGACTCTGGAGGGTCAGCAGGGACCTGGTCAACGGGGACCTGACTCAACTCTGGAGGGACCATGGGGACCTGACTCGACTCTTTGAAATCAGCGGGGACCTGGTCATTGGGGACCTGACTCGACTCTGGAGGGTCAACACAGAGACACAGGCCTAGAGTCGGCCATCATGTCTGGAGAGACAGGTGTGGCTGGAGTATCCCATTGAGAACGATGGTGTAGGTACCTGGTGAACCCCCAAAAGTCCAGGATCTCCAGCCCCTTCATCTCCCACTCAGGCAGAGGGTCATGCAGGTAGACGTTAAATAGGTCTTTAAGTGCCTCATCATTATACCCCAGTATAATGGAGAGTTTGAGCCAAACCACTCACCTCACTCCCCTTTTGACGGAGGGTGGTTAGATTCAAAAGTCTCCCCATCCGGTCCTCTGGTGGCTGGGGAACAGATATGAAATACCACACTGCTGGTAGTCCAGACAGGCAATATAAACAAAAGCAGTCCAAAAACAAGAACACTAGGGAACACGATAAATCAGGGTGACATAAACCAAGGACTCCATGAAACTATACAAACCGGTAAACTATGTGAAAGTGGGGAAAGCTGAGTGCAATTACAGGTGTGCAATTAACAGTGATGAAACGGACAAAGGCTTGTGGGAAATGTAGTGCCTGCAGTGGGGTGATTCTTGAGACCACTAGTGGACACCCAGGGAACACAGTTCAGACACTGTGACAATATGGCCATGAAATGAGAATCAGGCCACCTAATAAATTTGACACAATGTTTTAAGGCATTTTATTTATTTATTTTTAATTACAATTAAACCACATCAAATATTATTCTTTCTTTTTTGACAAACCTACATTTCAAATGATTTTCCCCCAAGATATTCATTCTCCGATTGGAACTGGTCTTATTTGGTGGCCTGATTCTCATTTCATGGTGTATTGATCACATATTTAACAGACTTATTAAAGTAGCATGAACCTTATATTGTATATAGGTTTTAATGGTGTAGGTATTGTCTACCACAGGACATCAGGAGTCTAGTGTGGTGTGCGTTTTACATTAAGTTTGATCTGTGCTTTTTAAGCGCACTTAAATATTCTCAGGAGCCTCTGTGACCCCAGAAGTCTCTCACATGTGTTCTTTCATTCCAGCACAGTTTACAACTCAACAGGTATCCAAACAATGCTTGTCATGGTGACATGTCTGTAGTTTAACAAAACTTTTTCAATAGTCCGGAACTTTATGGGGGTTGGTGTCTACAAAGTCATAAAATCTCTCTTCAAAGACCAGCACACAAAGTGGATATATCACATATTGTAACTTTCTACATATATTTTCAGTAGATAACCAATAGTATATTGACAGTAGGATAAAGGACTGTTCACAACACGCTGATAAAGGACTGTTCAGAAAGGTCTGATAAAGAACAATAAGTTAAGAAATAGATCAGCATGTCAGATTTTTGAGTAGGAGAACATTATAGGACACTAGGAAAACTCTAAGATATGGCCCCTTTTTTATTTAGGCTTTTGAGCAGTAAAATTACTTGAAGTAAAGCTAAGTACAAGTTTATTTTAAAATGATAAACTAAGATTTAAACAGGTACTGTTGAATAAAAATCATAATTTGGGTTAAATTGAAAGTAAATAAGTAATAAATTTTATTTAGAACATTTAAGATTTAATCTAAACAATCATTCAATTTTGAAAGATCTTATTTAAACTCTTATGATCTGAAGATTCAATCTGGAAAAGGGTTAACAGACTACATCTGAGATAATTTGGTCTAACTCCCCCCTTACCAACCCCTCTCTGAGTGGGCCCATCAGTTTTACCATCCCTGGGAGGACCTGCCAGGTTTTGGTTAAGATTCAAATTAAAGTTTTTATTTTGTAAATCACTCATCCATGTTTTCAACATCCTTACGTAATGTCATTTTAGTAGTCTCTTAGTACTCTTAAAAATTTAAGTTATAATTTTTTTTTTCAATTCAAGTTTATTTGTATAGTGCTTTTTACAATACAAATCGTTACAAAGCAACTTTACAGAAAATTATGTTTCTACAATATTTAGTAGTAGCTAGTAGTTTGTGCACTTTTGACAGGATTTTAGAAAAAATAAAAATAAATAATAATAATACAAGACGTTGTGACCTAAAATGACCTAAAATTATATTAAATGTTTATTTTATATATTGTGTTATATATAATTAGTTTTATTTGCTACTATCTTCTTTAAAAGAATGGAATAGTGTGTTTTATAAGATCAATAAGCTTAAATAAATGTTGAATATACAGTACAGACCAAAAGTTTGGACACACCTTCTCATTCAAAGAGTTTTCTTTATTTTCATGACTATGAAAAATGTAGATTCACATATAAAAAACTAATTGTACAAATTGTGTCTTATTTTTCCAAATAAAGTGGAATAGCAGATAGTTAATCATTTTAATAGTCTTTTTTTAATTAACATTAAAGGGGGGGGTGAAATGCTATGTCATGCATACTGAGTTTTTTACACTGTTAAAGAGTTGGATTCCCATGCTAAACATGGACAAAGTTTAAAAAATTAAGTTGTACATTTGAAGGAGTATTTTTGTTCCAAAAATACTTCTTCCGGTTTGTCACAAGTTTCGGAAAGTTTTTTTCGAGTATAAGCGGAATTTCCTTATATGGGTCCTGAGGGCACGTCTGCCGGAAGAGCGCGCGCTCCCGTATAGCAGAGCAGAGAGAGCACAACAGACTTCACTGATCAGAGCGAGAGCGTCGCAGAAAGTCACAAAAGGAGTGTGTTTTTGGTTGCGAGGGCAAGACAACCCTGCACAGATTACCAAAAAAAAAAACAGCATTAAGGGACCAGTGGATGGAGTTTATTTTTACAGAGCATCAATGGAGTTGTGCAAGTGTTTGTTTTGTTCCATGCATTTCGAAGATTCTTGTTTTACAAACAAGGCCCAGTTTGACGCCGGATTTGCACATTGTTTATTTCCTAAGGATGATGCAATCCCAACGTGTGTTGGAATCGCAGGCGGTGAGTAAAACTGCTTAAAATATCTCTGCTTCCTTGTTAGTGCGTCTGCCTCCCATGCCGGAGACGCGGGTTCGAGCCCCGCTCGGAGCGAGTGCGAGGAGCGTCAGAAAGGACCCGGGAGAGAGGGGTTACATAACATGTACATGCTCTCGTTCAGTTTCAGCCTCGGGATCTGATTCTGGATCATAAATAAACGGCTGAATCTGACTGTTAGCCATGGTTTGTTTTGGATGATGGTTTTTCCCTCACGGTAATGTCACAACTTCCAAACGCTCTCAACGCAATAGCCTACTCACGCTTGTGATTCTTTAGCTCCGCCCACACGTCCCGCCTCCAGCGGCTCGTGTTTTTCCGAAAAAAATCGGCACAGACTATTCTTCTCTTATAAATATAATAAAACTAAAGACTTTTTGGAACTATGAAGGTCCTGTACTACTCTGTAGGTACTCAAGATTAACAGGATATTGAGCGAAAACAAGCATTTCACCCCCCCTTTAAGGGAAAAAGCTGGAAAAACTAGGCGTGCTTCAATTATCCAAAACATTTGGATCCTGATTAGGCTTAGGTATAAGACAAATGAGTCCTTGTTTCAGTGAGTCCGCCAGTTCAACATAGTTTACACACTTAGTAAGGGCTTCATAAAGAAGATACTTTCCCAAAGACTTAAAAAAATTCAAATGGAAAGCCATCCGGTCCAAGTGATTTATTGTGTGGCATTCTTTTTACTATGTTATAAAGATCATCTATAGTAAAGGGTTCCTCATAAAGATCTCTATTGTGGTCATTATTTTTAGGAATCACAGAATTAACTATATGAAAAAATAAAGATGAGGCATCAAGTTTAAAAGAAAAGGTGTATAGATTTAGATAAAAATTAGAACAGATCACGGAGGAGTCATTAGATAGTGTATTATTAATATATAGAGCGAACGTCCTTTTATTACTTTTACGTTTTTTTCTCTAGGGTTGAAAAAATAAGCAGTTTATTTTTTTTTTTTTACTTGAGCCATTTTACTCTCGATCTAATAAATGTGCCCCTTGCTTTCTCTAAAAATAAATCATCCAGACTGCTTTGTAAAGTATAAAGAGATTCATTGTCATCTTCTCCAAGGTTAGGATTCTTCAAAATTTCACTCATCTTTCTAATTAAATCTGTAACTTCCTTATTTTTAATAGACGTTCTATTTTATTTTAATTTTCTTTCAGAATTTTACAGATAATTTTCTACATTCAAATTTAAATAGTGCCCATTTAGAAGTGGCTGACATATTAGCCTGAGACTTCACACTTTCCGCAATTTCCCTAATCTGTAAAAAAAAAAGAAGTAAAAAATTACTATTTTACGTCCATTAAGCAGGGCTAACTGTTCTTCTTCGCTTAGATTTATCATAGGAAAAAAATAATACGAATTGCTGCATGATCTTTTAGAGCTGATGTCAAATATGAAATGAAAGAGTCTGATATTAGCCACAGGTCAAAACGAGATTTATTTTAGAAAGATCATATTTAAACCAAGTGTACATGGGGCTATCAGGGTTTAAATATCTATGTGCATCATTCAGGTTCAGACATCTACATAACTTTCCTATTAAGGGGGTTAATGCAGTTATACACAGATCTAGACGGAAATCTATCAGCAACAAAATCTGGTGCTTCATTGAAATCTTACCTCATGAACTAGAGTTTTGACAGAAAGAAACAGAGCTCCCCCACTGCCAGAACTTTTCATCGTTCACACAAGAGTGTGTCTCTTGCAGAAAATAAACATCCCTTTTTCAGGGATTTACAAAACAAAAATAAAGCTTTTTGTCTTTGTTTAAGTACTTTTTCGAGGTTCTCAACCTTTGATTGCAGAGAAAGCATCTTCCCCATCACGTCTCCCACTTGTCTATTCATGGCTTCAAGTGAGCAGGTAAGCTTGGAGATTGAAGAGGTGTTTTCCTTCACAGAGGCCTCGATGGACTGCAGCTTTACCAACGATTCTTTTTGTAACTTGCTGACCTTTTTGATTGTCGCTTCATATCTTTATGTCATTCGCTGTTTGCAGAAGCCTCAACAGAGGCTGTATCCATATCTTCGTCCATGTTTGTAGCAACCAAGCTACTTTACTCAGGCGTAGAAAGTAACAAAAAACTAAAAAAGGGTCCCTAAATCATTAACGACAGTCTTAAAAGAGTATGGTGAACTTCCACCACAAGATATAGAAAAGATTGGTCATTGGCACTCTACCAACTCTACCAGGCCATTTACACAGATCACAGCACTGTTTCCGCCAAAATTATAAGAACACACAAGGTGTTTTTCTGCTTATTAAAAACAGTTTTTACTAATTTAGCAGTTTTTTTTTCACACAAAAGTCCTGGTCACACCAAGAACTATAAAATCGCTGACAATGACTTGGAGAATGTTTTCAGTAAAATGTTATTGCAAACATTTCCACTTGTTATTTTTTATGTTATTTGTTTTATTTGTTTTTATATAGATGTGGAATAAATAAATAATTGTGTGTTAAGCAATTTTAAAATAATTTTAAGAATAAATAATTTAATATGTGTATTATATTTCATATTGACAATGATGTCATTTCCGGCAAGACCCGTTAGTCTTTTGTGAAGCAGTATTGAAGCATTAACATTTTTCCAGTTAATTTTGGTCAGGAATAGATGACAGGAAGCAAAATGCAAGTAACAATTTATTGACAGGAAAATAATGTAAGACTTTGGCTGATGGCAGGTAGCACAGGGACCTCGATGGACAGCACAGGACAGGTGAGATGGTTAGTAGAGTGCGCTGGTGAAAGATAATGAAAGATCCAGATGATGTTGTAATCCACAGCGAAACACGGAACCGGAACAAACCCACAAAGATTAAAACGCTGAACAGCAGGGAGAGACAGTCATGCAGCACGGAGGACCTCAAAAAACAAAACAAAACAAAAAAAAAACGATCTGACAAACAAGAGATGAAAGAGAGTGCATTAAATAGTCTGTGGGAATGACATGCAGTTGCCCACACCCCCACATCAACAATCAGCGTAACAACATCAACATGAAACGAGCAGGAAACAATGCAATCATGAACCGTGAAAATTTTGTTATTAAACTTTACCTAAAGAAAGTTTATGGACTACTGAATATTATTTGTGTTCAAATCACACATAAAGAAGACATATTATAATTTAAATGTATTGCTATCGCATAACATATGAAAGTGTTCACTCATACCGAATAAAGAAAAAATAAGATAATAAATCAACAGAACAGAAAAGCCACTCCTTTTCTTTTCAATCCTTTTTTTTGTGGAAGGGGACTTTGTTAAAAAACAGTTTGAAGTCTGAAGAAAGGCTCATATTATGAATAAATCTGAGCATTAGACTAACAATCAGTGATGTAGATGCTGACAGTTCTCTCTGTTGCTAGGTGATGATGTCACAATGGAAGATCACAATGACATCACTCCAGCAGCTCTGATTGACAGACAGCAGATGTACAGATGTAGAACATCAGATTCTGATACAGACAAACACAAAAACATTAAATACATTAAAACCAATGTTGCTGCCATTGCATCTTTTATATTATAGCGGATTATCTATATACATAACTTCTCACCTTCACTTGTGTTCTTGGTTTGGTTTTGAAATATGCATTTTGATGAAAAACCTTTTGAATTAAAAATAAAAAAATTTACAATCTGAATTAATTTTGATATATTGACTCTATGTCATGTAGTTGTGAATTTAACTAAATATTTTACTCACCACATCCACAGAGCTGCTATTATGAGAAACTGAGGTAAAAACACCAGCAGAGTGACTGTATAATGTCTGAACGCTGTGCTGTCCACTGGATCTTCACAACACAGAGAAGTGAATCATGACTATCAGAGAAACCATCTGAACTCATCAAACATTTCACACTGAAGCACATGTATCATGAGAGATGTGTTACCTCCTACAGCACAGGAATACTGGTGAAGCTCTTCATCACTGACTGAGTCCAGGTACAGCTTGTTGTCTTTAGTGAATCCATCTGTTACCTGTCGTCCGTTCTTGTACCAGATGTAAGTATGTTTGTCGTCCAGAGTGCATTTAGTTGAACAGTTTAATATCACTTCCTGTCCCTCTGATGTAACGTCTGGGCTTCTTGTTACCTGTGTATCTGATAAACAGAATTGAAGTAAAGCTGAGTTTAACAATGAATTTGAGTGACATAGTAAACAAAAACTTGATAAAATAGCACTGTAATCTGTCTGTGAACAGTTTCCTGCCATTGGTGGCTTTAAAATCTTATCATTCACTCTTGATCAAAATCATTATGATCAGTAACCTGTCACAGTAAGAATGACTCCAGGTGATCCAGAGTATTTGCCGGTTGTCGTGTTAGTGATGATCCTGAATCGATATTCTCCAGAGTCACTGATCTTGAGCTCTTTGATTCTCAGTTTGTTCTCCACATACTTCACACGACCAGCAAACTGATGCTCCTCACGCAGATCCTTGAAGTCACCAGATGGGTAATGCCAGAATGTTTTATTAACAGTATGACGAGAGGGATGTGTGTATGTGCAGGAAATGTCTACTGTTGAGCCGACCAAAGCACAGACTCTTCTAGAGGAGTAAGTCACATCCCAGCAGCCACTCTTAGAAATGCCTGAAAGAGACACAGATTACTGCTGTGAAACTCACAGTTTAAATTAATCTGTTTAAATATACACATGTATGAACAAACAGCACCACGCTGTGTGTATTATTTGACACTCACACACAGAAGGGGAGGGATGTTCACGATGTGGATAAAGATAACAAAAAAAGCTGCCAGCATCTCTGCTGACTGACACAGACATGTAGGTGGACTTGGTATGTGTGAAATACTGTCCATTCTTCATCCAGTAATACCAAACTCCAGAGGTGAAATCACAGGAAGAATCACAGATCAGTTTTACTATCTCATCTGTCAGGTCTATAGATGCAGGATTCAACCTCAGCTGCAGGACTGAATAGAGTAAAGATTAAGAAATCTTCATCACATGTCAAATGAAAGCAGCTGAAGTGTTCAGAATCTGGACTCAGTTTCACCTGTGACTGTTAGACTGACGGCCGCTGAGCTGAGATGTTTAACTCCATCCTTCATGATGAACATGAGCTGATATTCTCCAGAGTCTCTCTCTCTCACGTCTGATATTGTGAGCGTTGAATAGTTGCTTGAGATCTCATATTTCACCCGTCCTGAGTAATCTGAGTCTAAAGTCAAATCTTCAGATTCATTGTATTTTCTCCAGTTTGTACTTTGTTTCTCACTGAACCAGAAAACAGATTTGATGTTGAAACTGGAGTAAGAGCACCTCAGTGTCACTTCTGTCCCCTTCACAGCACAAATACTCTGTTGCCTACAGGTCACAGTCAGGCGGTCTAATGTTACAGGGCCTGAAGAAGAAAATATTACTGACATGAAACTTACATACAGTCAGATGAGAGATCTTTACTCCAACAATCCAGTGTTCATACTAGCAAATATGACAAAAATAATAGTGCATCCAGACTGATGAATCTGCTGCTGAAATATATGTTTACATCCAATCTATTTTTAATGAGTAAAAGTATAAAATCATGTGAAGTAATTAAGATCAACATTCAATCTGACATTCAGCCCTATTGGACATTTAGTTAAACTGACCTCAAATGATTCAACTGTTTGAAAATACAGAGCAATAGTGATCAAAGTAAATCTAAATAATCACTCTTGGAAAGTGTCAAAGATAATTGGAGACATTTAAATAAAAACATTACAGAGGAGAAAAACAGACATTAATGCACAAACCTGGAATGAGCAGCAGCAGCAGGATCAGCGATGAGAGACTGGAGTTCATCTTCACTTCACTTCACTGATATTCACTTTGTGTAAATTCACATACAAAATGAAAGACAGAGAGCTGCTCGTCCTAAAAAAGGAAACCCAGTGAGTTTCACTGTGACTTGAAAGGTCAATACAGTTTAGAAGATTCATCAGTCTGTTATCATAGTTCATGCTGCTCTACTAAAATCATGAAAACTGTAACATTTTACTCTTGATGACCTTTTAATTGCAATCAAGTATTAGCTTTACCTAGATCACATGCTGTTGTTCTCTGATGTTAGTTGCTGTTTCTACTGTCTGTTGAATAAATCGTAACAGACTTTCTGTTGACTTTACTTCCTCCGTGTTTCTTACTGACACACTAGCGCAAAAGAAAGTTATTTTTTATTTTATTTTTTTTATTTTACAGAAAGGAAATACTTACTCTTCAGAAAATGTTTACTTTCAAACTCAACTCATGTTTCAGGAGCTCTTTAAAATTAAACATTGAGATATTTTGTTATTTTATATATGTTTTTTTTTTTTTTTTTTTTTCCCGGACGCGTCGGACGCGTCTGACAGAAACGGTTCTTGACTCGTGAACGAGTCAATGTTTTGTTCGTTATCTGGCTCGGCTCGGTGTTCATCTTCACAGCAGTTCAGTCAGTGTACTGTTTGAGTGCATGAATTACTCCGGGATATTGGTTTGTTTGAAAAGTTTTAAACAGACAGTTCCGGTGCGCTGCTCAGCGGCTGCACTGCGTTTCAGTATACTGTTTTCGGTTTGTTTGTTTGTCTAATGTCAAGTAAGTCCGGGTAGGGACTTGTAGGGGAAAGATGAAGGCTAAGAAAAACGTACCCTTGATTTGGATTTTTTGGATGATCAGTTGCTACTTAGTCCCATTGGGGACATTGTAGCGACGTGGTCAGCTGGTCTTCAGATAACTTTTAATATTATTGCACTAGATGTATTATTATTATTAAGATACCATTTGAACAGCATATTCTTTGGGAAATATACAAAAAAATTAATCAAGCATGTTAAAATAATTATATATGCCATCAGTTTAAGAACAATAAAATAAACAATTTACTTAGCAAATGGTGATAATGTTTGTTAATGAAAGAGAGTACGGGACAAATTAACATTTAAACCTTAAACTAGCAGGGCACGTCACTTTCTGAGTGAAGTGCGCGACGTGCGCGTGCCCGTCATTTTGTAACGGTCAACTTCCAGTGGACGGACACGGAGGAAAGGTAAGTCCTATAAATCTACTTTTATTCATAGATTTTAACTGATATAACGTTTAAATGCCATCAAAGAGGAGTAGTGTTTTGTATTTTTGTAGGTTTTCTCTTTCAATTTAATAAATAAATGCTCTGTTTGGTTAATTAGCTCAAAAGCAGTCTCAGAGGTGGTCTAAGGTAACGGTAACTGTTAAAATCGAATATAACCTTACCTGTTTTAAATTATTTGAAATTTATCACTATAAACTATACAGTGTTAACTCTCTAATAATAAATTTTTTAACCGTAGTAACGTTAATTAGTTTGTTTGAATGCCTGCTGCTCGAGCTTGATGATGCTCATGCTATCCATGCTGTGAACTTGAATATAAACCGATAGAACGTTAAATATAAAGTTTAACGTTAATTAGACCGAGGCTGCCGAAATCATGTTCAGTGTAACGTTATGTGGGATTTTATTTATATATATAATTATTAACCATTTTTTTTTGCATTTCTTCACAGTAGAAGCAAACAATGATTACTGGATATATATTTTTAAAGGTGATAATTGTAAAATATTGAAGCATTGTTCTTAATAATTTTTGCCTATTTTTTGATAAAGGGAAGAAAATAATACATTTTCAACTGTTGCCTTGATTATTCTTTGGCATCTTTTGTCAGGATTCCTGTAAACAAATTCTCTTTTTACTTTTTAATATTAAACTTATGTTTTTTGAAGGGGGTTTCTGTTGCAATTTTGTTTGTTTTCGCTTAGTTACTGTACCTCTATGCAATTTTTTTTTTCACGTTTTTTTACTTTCATTGTTTTCATAGTGGAATAAACTTGGCACTGTTCTGGGCACTACCAAGTGGCGGCACTATTTTTTAAACAACAGGTAGAGGAATCAAGTGAGTTCCCCAAAGGCCCTGACATGCACTAGATAATCAAATAAAAAAATATAGTTCAGCCAATCAGAAAATTGTATCTGGGTAAGATTTTCACAAGCTCGTGTGCAGCACAGATTCAGACGCTCGCTGAAGTAGGTAACGTAATGGTTACAGAAGAGGACAGCGGCTGTCACATTTTAAATGATTTACATCTCACCGAACTAATTTCTACAGATTGATCATCGTGGGAGAAGAACATCCTATGAATACAGAAAGTCATATCACCATTGCTGGGGAATATGTGTCCAGACATATATGCCCCCCCCCCCCACTCAGTTTTTGACTTGCCAAAACAACGACCCCGATTTTCACTATATGATTTAAATGAATTTTACATTTTTCAAAACTGTCTAAGATATATTTTGGTCTGATGGTTATTATGACCCCAACACGCATGCGATTTTGGCCATTGAATGTGGTCGGCCGTAGCGCCTATTATTAGCCCACTATTATTTTTTTTATAGCTAACGTTACACGTTGAAGATGATGTGGGGCTACTCTGACAGTTTTATATACGAGACTTCTATAATAGGCCTATCCATAATACTTGTATGGCAGTACCCATAATAGTTTGAATTATTTTTAGTTTTTTCTTTCCTTTTATTTTTACTGCACAACATCCTGGTCCCCATTTTGAAAACGTTTTGCTTAGGCTATTTCATTATATTTTATCCAATGTATAATATTGATTATTGCATTCGTCTATTTCAAAGATGTCAGGGAAGGGGCAAAGGAGCTTTCTTTCATGCTTTGCTCTAAAAGATCAGCTCCCTAAAAAGGTGGCTAGGTCAGAGGAGGAGACTGTGGAGAAGACAGTAGAGGAGGCAGTGCAGGAGGCAATTTGGGTGCCAGTAGAGGATGGGTCCATGGAAGAGACTGTGGAGGACACCATAGAGGAAACAGGGAAAAAGAGAGGGTTAAGTAGAGCAGCCCCCTTTAGGTGTACCTTTAAGAAGGAGTGGTCAACCCGATGGCCATTCATCACAATGGGAACCGCCAGCTCTTTTTACTGGTGCTTAGTCTCTGTGAGGGACATAAGCAGGGAGGATTACTAAAATAGCTGCATTGGTGTTAGTGCTCCCTCATTCAAATGCCTATGCTGAGAGGTTTTTCTCCATGGTGGGATTAAACAAGACCAAAACCAGGAACATCTTAGCACTTGATGGAACCCTGTCATCCATAATGACAGTAAAAATGGCTGACCTGGAACCACAGTGCTTCAAATGGGAGCCACCAACACCTGGCCTCAAAACCAGCTACCAACACCTACTATAAACAACACTGACCATTCTCTCTCTCTCTCTCACACACACACACACACAAATAAATGCTGAATCAAATAAATATTATTTTATTTGAAAGAATATGTGTCATTTATGAGATCAGATTCCCATCAAACCCCTGCTGCCATCACGGCAGCCACCAAAATCTCACTCTGAAAACTTGAGAGCCCTGCATCATTATTTATTTAAAACTGCAACAGGTCTATATACAGTAAAGGTTAGCTTAGGCTAATGACAATGGTAGGCTAGCTGAGCAGCCCACTTTCCCATAATTTGAGCATACGCTGCCCTTTAAACACATGACCCCATCTAACGTGATGCAGAAATACTGAAATAATTAAAACA
Organism: Carassius auratus; assembly: GCF_003368295.1. Lineage (NCBI taxonomy): Eukaryota > Metazoa > Chordata > Actinopteri > Cypriniformes > Cyprinidae > Carassius > Carassius auratus. Next base: position 12,050,569 of record NC_039289.1, read on the forward strand.
AAACAGTTAACCACGTGATATCATTACAAAAAGAACAGAATTTATGATAATCAGGGCCCATATTCATAAAGAATCTTAATGCAAAAGTAGCTCCTACTGACAAAATTCTAAGAAAATTCTTAGAAATGTGGGCGTTTACTCTTAAAATTAAAGAAAAAATTCTAGTAAAGAAAAAAGTAATTCTGAAAGCATCTTAACCCTTAAAAGAGTTCTTAAGGTCAAACTTGTCAGGAGCACGGATGAGGACTTTTAAGAGACTTAAGAGTTTCTTTAGCAGAGGAGAAAATGGCAGAAAGATGAAGAGGCAGAATAAATTTGTTGCAAACAATGGATGACAGTGAGTTAATAAAGTAAGACGCTATAGATTAGATCGTGCAGGGATCATGTTTGTGACTGATCTTATTAGAGACGTGTTAACATCTCCGACACAGCGCAGAAATGTCATAGTGCCAGAAATTAAAGTAATCACTACATTACGATATTTGGCAACTGGGAAAATGCAACAATGCAATGGTGATGATTTGGGTCTGTCACAACCTTCTGTAAGCAGAGTGATCACACAAACAATTACAGCACTTTCAGAACATCATATTGTGTCGCAGTTCATTTCGTTTCCACTGGACATTCCCTCAAAAAACTGCATTTATGAATATAGCAGGCTTATAGGTGCGCACAAGCAGGGGAAATGAACCGTTAATAGTTTGTGCTATACGCTCCCATGTCTGCTTCTTGTCCCTTGCTGTGACACCCGGCCCAAATTTTCCTTTGAGAATGGCCTTGTGTTCATCCACTAACTGGGCTAACAGTAAACAATGTTCCTCTGTCCAGTTTGGCTTTCTCACCCTTCTTGGTTTTGATTCCATGTTTGATACATTAAAACCAACATTCAAACCGCCACTTAAACAGGACAGCAATCACTGTAACTGGAAAGAGTGGAACAATTTTTTTAATTCTAAGCCAATCAAATACCTAATAGGAAATTAAAAGCATGGTAAATAAAAAAAGGATTTATATACACACATATAATGTGTGTGTGTGTGTTGACAGACAGCAGATGTACAGATGTGGAACATCAGAATCTGAAATACACATTAAATATACTGAAACCAATGGTGCTGCCATTGCATGGGTTATATTATAGTAGATGCAGTATATACATGATTTCATACCTTTTTTATGTATTTTTAAAACCACAGGAAGTCTGACAGATCCGTTCTATTCTCTGATCTCTCTTGTCTGTAGATGCAGGATTCATCTTCACCTGCAGGCCTGATTTAAAGTAAAAATTAATAAAACTTTACAAATGAAAGCAGTTGAAGTGTTCAGAATCTGGACTCAGTTTCACCTGTGACTGTTAGACTGACGGCCGCTGAGCTGAGATGTTTAACTCCATCCTTCATGATGAACATGAGCTGATATTCTCCAGAGTCTCTCTCTCTCACGTCTGATATTGTGAGCGTTGAATAGCTGCTTGAGATCTCATCTTTCACCCGTCCTGAGTAATCTGAGTCTAAAGTCAAATCTTCAGGCTCATTGTTTTTTCTCCAGTTTGTACTTTGTTTCTCACTGAACCAGAACACAGTCCTGATGTTAGTGTTGGAGTAAAAGCACCTCAGTGTCACTTCTGACCACATGTTTTTACAGGTCATAGAGAGGAAGTCTAATTTTGCTTACAAATGAAGTTTCACCATTTCACCATGAAGATTTCACTATGTTTTGACTGAACAACACTGAACCCCACTGAATTTCATTGTATAGACAAAAGAAAAAAAAATTTTTTTTATATCTTTTATTTTTTTGTGAAGGACCAAAATGCACTCTTATTGTTGAGCAACTGCAGCAGCTTTATTCATTAGAACTGTTTTATAATTTGCCAGTTGATGAAACTCTTAAAAACATCCCACTGCACTCCCTTGGCATCAACTCACTGGTATTTAATAATCATTATATTTTAAGAGTGTCAAATCACATTTTATATTTAGTCACATGACAAACCAGTTCATTTGACTATTACGTCTCTTATTTGTTGACAAGGTAAGACTCAAGATAACTTCATGACCACTTTTTTCAAGAACATTTTATATCAGTTAAAAACCCTCATTGATTTTATGATATAGGCCTAAAATACTGAAGGTCTTTTGTTTTATAAATGAATGGCGCTCTATTCTAAAGCCGCTTTGCTTTTCCCCTAAAATGTGGAGATTTGGGCACCACACACAATACAGTCCCACATAGAACACAAAATACATCCATATCATTCCAAGATATTATTTGGTTTCCATTTGGTCTAATTGTAATTATTATTATTATTATTATTATTTTCAAGAATATACTGCTTAGAAATAATCTATTGCATAATGTAAATGTGTATAATAGATATAATAATACAATAAAACATTCTTAGACAATATGTACGCTGAACGATCAGTACAGTTATTTAACTGGAATTTGTTTGAAAGTGTTTAGTATTAGAATTTCCTTTTGTTTATAAAAGAAGAAAATCACAACCCAAAAACAACTTTGCTTGGACAGCTTGTCATTATGCAGCTTAAATACTTACACAATAAATACATTTGAGAATCATTTAATTTAAATGTAGATAGTTGTCTTTATTAACCGTATTCATATTTTATGATTGTAAATTACATGTAATAATGTAATGTAAAAAACAAACAAAATGTCTTGTCATATATAAAAAATTTGGGGGCAGATTATACTAACCAAGGCTGCAATAATATGATCAAAAACACCTTTAAAAGCATTGAATTAATTAGAATTAAATTCCATTTAAAATTTTATTTTAAAAAATATATATATTTAATTATTTTCTGTAATGGCAAAGCTTCTTTTTAAGCAGTGGAAACCATAATACAGTTTTCTTTTTCTGGAATCTTTAATGGACAGTAAAGTTTATTCCAAAAAAACTAACAAAAAAAGGAAAATAAAAAGATACATTTATTATCTATGGGCACCTACTGTATGAGTTACACACCTCAACATCTTGTCCATAAACCTGAGTAAATTCTGTAAAATTCCATAAAACTTTTCAAATATACAGGACATTCATAGACATTTGATATGAGCGGAAGCTTGGTCACAATACAGCAGTCAGCAACAGTTGGGTTGTTCAGTACTGTACAGGTCTATTTTAAGATGGAGCTTAGCTAAGGTTTAGCTGAACTTCACCGCAGCATAATGAACATCATCCGTGGCTGAGTGTACCACAGTAGGAGCCGATGATGTGTTCTCTGTGTGAGACTTCTTGAAATTAATAGCTGAATAATGAACATCCTGATCATTCGTGTGAACTTCTGTGGGAACCGTAGACAAGGCTGCAGCATTATCATCCAGTGCAGCAGAACCTGACTAAGAGTTTGAGCAGAAAAGAGGACAGAAAATAAAATAGTGACTGAATGCAAAATATATTTCAGCATGTGCATGTGAAATTGAATCTGTTTGTTCAGATCCTCTCACCTCTACATGCCAGTTATTGTCCTCATGTTGTCGAGATGAATTAGTCTTTCTCCTCCTGTTTGAAAGGCATCATGTCAAAAAAATGTTATGCATCTAAAAGACTGAAAGACTTCTTCCTCACAATCCAAACAGTCCACCAACTTAAACTAAGCTTCAAAACAAGCTTATCCCAAAACCACAACACATCCTCATCTGCCAACTGTAAATGATTTGTTGCCCTATGTGTGTAATAACAGTAACATAGCATAACATTAGTGATATATTTAGCCTATTTTAGATAGATGAGTGAGAGCTGCCCACATAAAATTCATATTTTGCTAATTCCCCCTTATATTAAGGTGAAATAAAGGGAATAAAGTGACAATGAAATGAATGAGATGCTTAAACGCTGGAGTTCTGTACAGTATGCATGCCCTCTGACTCAATTCTGCACTCTTGTGATATGTGTGTGATGTAGGCCAGATCCATGAATATTCTACCTAGTTCCCGCCTTAATTCATTCACTAACCTGGACCATCACAGTTTCATAATTAACAGAAGTAAACGCTAAAGTAAACGCTGCACAACAGCAGTGATAATCTTGGATTAATATTTATCACTATTTTGGACAATGAATTTGTGATGTATTCAAATTCTGAATGGATTAGAGCTTAGAAAGACAAAGAGCGCTCCCCTTATAACCACCAAAAAGCTGTCACTCCTCTAGTTAATCATAATTTCATTAACCTTTAAATCAAAACACAGTTCCTGTGTTCTTTACGTCATGTCATGTTTTTTTGTTAAAGTGAGAGGATTCGGGAGCGCAGAAAACTGTACATTTTAAGCTGCAAGTGGATTTTGACTAACTTAAGCGCTTCTGATTGGCCACTGCGTTCAAGAGCTCTTGATTAGCTACTTTACTCAATGCTGCAAAAACATGTTGTAAACAGAAACCTTTTACCTGATATAAAAACGACAGGATTGGTTTCATGTTTGAGATGGCAGGAATCAGGCACTTCAAACAGCCATTTTGACACACCACAGTTTTAAGGAGAAAATACTCGCCTGACTGATGAACTTATGGTTTGTCTTTAAGCATATCAAAAATGCCAATTAAAAAATAATTTCACTTTAAATGAATAAACATCATGAATTGAAAGGTAACTATGTGCACAGCTGCATACTGCACAGAATTTTCATTCATCCTGTCTGCTTCTGTTTCCATCAGTGTTGTAAATTTTAACCACTTGGTGCATGGAAAAATAAGAGCAATTTGAATGAGCTATCTGGAATTATTTGACTGTTTGATTCATAGTTTAAGTTTTTCAAGTGGATCGTATAAACACACAATGTTTTCAACCATCTTCTGAGGGTTTCTTGTTTTTGGACTAGCTGGTAACAAAAAGCTGGTTTAAACATCAGTGTAATTAGTTGTAGTGCACATCCCCAGTTTGCACAGAAGCCATAAAAACTGACACAACAGATAAAAACAAACTGTTACCTGTACCACAGGACTCCTACGAGTGCAAGAATCAGAAACACGGACAATATGATAACAGACCTCAGTAAAGCTGTGTTTGACGCAGGTATCTGGATTACTGGGCCTTCAAGAACAAGAAGCATGAAACAAACTCTGATATACTCAAAGCAGAAATAAAGATACTTATGATATTAAAACACTAACTTAATATAATGTACTTTATCTGAACTCATCAAACATTCACACTGAAGCACATGTATCATGAGAGATGTGTTACCTCCTACAGCACAGGAATACTGGTGAAGCTCTTCATCACTGACTGAGTCCAGGTACAGCTTGTTGTCTTTAGTGAATCCATCTGTTACCTGTCGTCCGTTCTTGTACCAGATGTAAGTATGTTTGTCGTCCAGAGTGCATTTAGTTGAACAGATTAATATCACTTCATGTCCCTCTGAAACAACAGATGGGCTGCTTTTTACCTGCATATCTGAAAAAAGTGGCTTTTTGAGACATTTGAAACATTTTGAGCAAACATTTTATCATGATCCGTTACCTGTTACAGTAAGAATGACTCCAGGTGATCTAGAGTATTGGTTGCTAAAGTCAGTCATGAACCTGAATCGATATTCTCCAGAGTCACTGATCTTGAGCTCTTTGATTCTCAGTTTGTTCTCCACATACTCCACACGACCAGCAAACTGATGCTCCTCACGCAGATCCTTGAAGTCACCAGATGGGTAATGCCAGAATTTTTTATTAACAGTATGACCAGGGGGATGTGTGTATGTGCTGGAAATGTCTACTGTTGAGCCGACCAAAGCACAGACTCTTCTAGAGGGGTAAGTCACATCCCAGCAGGGACTCTTAGAAATGCCTGAAAGAGACACAGATTACTGCTGTGAAAATTACAGTTAAATTCTGTACACGTCAAGATGAATGTTCAGTGTGAAAACTCAATGTGATGAATATTTTTATCACTTTAATTTGACTCAATGGCTGTTATTGGGAGAGGGGTTCTGCCCATCGCACTGAGAAGTAAACTGTCCAACCAATAAGATTTGAGCTTTTGGTCACATAAACAGCGCTGCTGCTGGTACATAAAACTACAACATAGAGCAGATCACACACTATTGACTATTTTGCTGGCATTGGGCTGAGCATGAAGTGACTTGAGAGAGCATGAATATGAGACAGAAAGTAGGTCAGCAAGACCGTCCGTTAAAAAGCCAAAGCACAGTGCCCTTAAAGAAATAATTCACACAAGATGTAAAATTGCTGTTAATTCACTCACCCTCAAGAAATCCAAGATGTAGGTGAATGCATTTTTTTGGGTGAACCATCCCTTTAAAGCCCACTAAATCCACACTATCTCTATCACTGCTTAAAAACATTATTAAGAACATGCAATGGAACACACACACACACACACAGTGAGTGCAGCTTGGTTGGTACATTTTAATGTTATATGGTTGGCTCATTGATCTAGTGATTTTGTATTGCTATGCTCGTTTTCCTATCACCTCTGTTGATAGACTGATCAGTGACCTAGTGTCATAGGTTGGTTAAAAAAAAGGTGGAGACTGTTGTCCTTTAAGACCGTGCTTTAGAGACTGACAGGTGGGATGTCTGGATTGCTTCACTTACGTGAAAGTTGGGTAGTAGGCTACGTGAGCTTTTGTTTGCATTGGACTGGAGATACTGGTAGTTGTTTCTTATTTCTCTTTAGTAAACTAATGTCTGGATCTGAGGAGACCTACGTGTGGTGGGGCCAACCCAGGACATTCATTCGTTTGACCATAAAGACGTCATATCAGACTGTGCTAAGGACTGCATCTCTTTTTGATACTTGTTTTATTATCTAGATCATCCTGCTTTCATGGTAATAAAATATTTTGTAATTCAATCTACTACTGTTTGAGTATCAATGGTGTCCAGCCCTCAGTGAATAATTGAATTGGGTGAACTTGAGTCCTGGGTTTCAGTAAAAAGCCTAGGTGGTGTAGTCAGCTACTTTTATGTAAGTGGGGTTTAATACCAACAGTATTGCTGGTTTATGTCGTAGAAAGTATTCTAAGAAAAGTCCTTGAATTATCCCCCAACAGGAGTAAAACAAATGATTATCTTCTAAATTAAAGGCAGTTGGACCCAACAGAGATCTTTATGACTTAAAGAACCAGTGATCCATGAACATTGACATGTGGCCAAGAATAGGGTTTTCTGTCATTCACATGCACCTGATTTCAACACCAAAGAAATAAAACAAAGCCATACAAAAACCTTCACTATAATACAATACAGCTGGAACTAAATCTGGATGATCACTTGTATCATCTTTATATATATCACCCAGCCCTAAAACTTGTTAAATGCATTATTAAATTAACATTATGATTTTCTTTAAAGCTGCTATGAAACTGTATTGTGGAGTGCTGTATTGTGACAAAAATCAAAGTGACAAGAACAACAATCGATATTCTGGCTGTTTTTATAGGCTCCTTGTCTCAAATGGCACACTAAGTCCTTGTGGTTTTCTTCCAAAAACATAATTTCATGATATAATGACACTATTTAGACACGCGTATGTAGAAATTCCACTGAATTTACACCACAAACATTAATCTTGGAAAATACCTTTAAATGTGACCACATATACTCATGTATGAACAAACACTGATATTATATTAGTGCTTATTCAATAAAAATATTAAGTGTTACTCACACACAGGAGAGGAGGAGATGATAAAATCTGCAGAAAGAGAACATGAGTAACTGGCACCAACTTCGGATGAAACTTCAATTGTCTTGTAATAATCTTCTACATGTTTTCCATTTTTTTTCCAGTAGTACTTCTGAGGTCTGGATGTCAAATCACAGGAAGTCTCACAGGTCAGATCTATTCTCTGGTGTTTCTGGTCTGTAGATTCACGATTCATCCTCACCTGCAGGTCTGAATTAAAGTAAAAATTAATAAAAGTTTACAAATAAAAGCAGCTGAAGTGTTCAGAATCTGGACTCAGTTTCACCTGTGACTGTTAGACTGACGGCCGCTGAGCTGAGATGTTTAACTCCATCCTTCATGATGAACATGAGCTGATATTCTCCAGAGTCTCTCTCTCTCACGTCTGATATTGTGAGCGTTGAATAGCTGCTTGAGATCTCATCTTTCACCCGTCCTGAGTAATCTGAGTCTAAAGTCAAATCTTCAGGTTCATTGTTTTTTCTCCAGTTTGTACTTTGTTTCTCGCTGAACCAGAACACAGTTTTGATGTTGTCCTCGTCATAAGAGCACTTCAACTGCACATTGGTTTCACTCAGAGCACAAATATTTTCACAGCTCACAGAGAGATAGTCCAATGTTAGAGACCCTGATAAAAAAATAAAAATAAAAAAAAGGAAATAGAAGAAAAAGAAAGGAAGAAAAATAAAAGTATCAAAATAACACTGAAACCGAAGGTTTGCATTTATAGAGAGATTCTGCTCTGACAAACCAAGAGATTCACTCTGAGAGCAGTGAGGAATCTCTCCTTAAAGTCTCAAATATCTTTAGTCTGTTTTGGAACATATTTTTTTGGTTGCACTTTATTTTACAGTACGTGTACTAACATGTACTTATAGTGTACTTACAGTGTATTTATCTAAGAAAGTTCTGGTAATACAAGGTAACTACATGGGGTAGGGGTAGGTTTAGGTGTAGGTTCAGGGTTAGTACCTAGTTATTACATAGTTATTGTAATTACTATAATAAGTACATAGTATGTACACGAGGAATAGGACTGTAAAATAAAGTGCTACCATTTTTTTTTATGAAATTACTGCAATCTATTAACACAATAATCTTACCTGAAATGTGTAGAATTAGGATCACTGATGAGATTCTGAAGTCCATGCTTTAAATTTCAAAATAATTCACTTCTTGGTCTAGAGTAAAACAACAAGAACAATGTACAGTGAGACAAGCACACTTTAATTTTAAACCATTTATCACAACAGCTCCTACATTAACTGCATTTGTTTCAAGTTAAAACATGGGTGAAGAAATGGGGTGTCAATGTCTGAAGTCTAGCAGGAAATCAGATGATCTCATTTCCTTCCTTTTCTCCAGTCTTGCTTGTTGCTGGGCAACTGCAGTGGCTCAATTCTTGAGCATCTCTGGAACTTAACAGTTTATTTTTAGATTTTCCATTTCTCAAACAGTTGAGTCAATTACAAATAATGATAAATCTTGTTTAAAACATGTTTCAAATTTACATTAATGCATTTGTTATCGTATGGTTTTGGAAAATTACTATAGGCTTTAATGATTATTAAATTAACTATTTTCTTGACACCCTGAATATGAGCGAGTGAATCTTCAAAAATGTTTTAAAATATGTTTTAAAGCATTTTTGTTTTATAATTTTTTTATGTAGTGAATAAATGTATAAATATATTTTCATTTGGAACCACATGACAAGTCCAACCGCATGATATTTCATAACCCAAGAGAAACTTGCTTTGTCACAAAATATTACATTTTCTAATATTTTAAGTGACTTATTGACTGAATTCAGCGTCTGCTCCTGTGTACAGGATTTCATCTGTCTACTAACTTAATCTGTGACCAGTGCCGTACCTAATAAAGTGATATATAAGCGGCTGCATAGGGCCCTCGTGCAGAGTTTTTAAAAGACACTGCGCATGACGTCATATCCCGATCGTTGCAGCGTCTGAACTGTAGTGTGACCACGGCTTAAGGACAGATGATGGTGGAGATGGCAACAGCAGAGCTGTAAATGTCTGACAGATTATAACTAAAAAGGATGTGTTCAAACACAGTTTCAATATGAACAGTTTGAGAGCAGCTGCCGCTTCCTGATGCAGGAAAATTAGGCTGCATACAATATCTAGGCTGTAATTAGTATGCACACTATAAACAATTGTCTAGTTATTATAACCATCTTCTGAGCTCTGTATCATGCTTGAAGAACATTTTGGTTTGTGTTTGCATTTTGATTTGAGTATTGAGAGAGTAGCCTACTTTGATCATGATTGCACTTAATAAGACTAAGAAATAACTGCTCTGTTCGTTTTTATATATTTTTTATAATTATTTTATTTTATTTTTATTTTTGTGGAAAAAAGTTCAGATAGTAGGTGAAACATTTGAAAAACTCATTAGCCTGCAAGTACAATTCTGAAGGTCTGAAGAGACTCATGAAATTACAAAAGAGAATCTGTTAGTTGAGTTTGTTGCAAAATATTTTACGGTGCTTGAGTTGTGTCTGTTATTGCATATTATAATTAATACTCAGAAAGCAGAACTGAGATGGCATTAGTTGAAACATTACAAATGCATCCCCTTTTTTTTTGTTTAGTTTTTTGTCATTAAAGATTTCTTGTCTAGTCTCATTCTTGTGAACCCTATCTTATGTCTGCTCTCAGATGTTTTCCTTCACTTTGATGTTGCTTAAATCTGTTTCAACGTGTGTTCACTTACATTTGCTTACTTTTGCCTTTTAATCCAAGTAGGGGTAAATGCAGCCTGGAGCAATGGGCGTGCCAAAAGGTGAGCGTGCCGAAAGGTTTCTCATTGGTCGGAAGAAAAGGTAAGGGGCGTGGCAGAAGGTTTAGCGAAAACTGGCTGTTCCACCTAAAGGTGAGCCATACTCTTAATCGCTATTGGCCTATAGATTAATAGAAAGCGATAAATTAATCACATAATCCTATAAAACCAATTGAAATTCATCCAATGTAAAAAGAGGGTTAATGATATAAAGAATTATTATTTTAATTATTATTAGTATTATTTTAAATTTCGAAAGTACCTTCAAAATGGCTTACTGACGTCATCACCACCGCACGTTTAGGTCTTAGTTCATCAATAATCAAAAACAGATTACAATTATTTTTGAGAATACAAACGTCTCTTAACAAGGTAAGTTACACTTGCTGTTCTTAAGTTAAAATGATTTGAAATCAGCTGTATTTGTTAATATTAGTGAACTAACAAGAACAAACAACGCACAGCTGTATTTTTATTAACTAACAGAGTTTAATAAATACTGTATCAAATGTATTGCTCATAGTTACAGTTTTTCTCAGTCGCTTTGGTACATTTCTCGAATCAAACTCACAATTTGCAAAACATAAAGTGCATTTCTCAAAACAACTCGTACAAATAGCAAATCACCATGAATTACCTGCAAAAGCCAGTCTCCTGCTCAAAATCCTTAGTTCATCTCTCAAAAATAAATATCTGTGTCAATGAACATATCACTGCCATCAGAATGACAAGTCCTTGTGTCATAGTTTACGGATAAGACAGTCAAATTGCTTAGTCATGTTGTCAATATAACAGTTTACTCTGGAGGGATGATCTGATGTAAACTACTGTATTGAACAATATGCCATATGCTTATGTATGCCATATATCCATTTCAAACGTACACATTTACACATTACTGTATGTAGGATATTGACTGAAAGAGACTGGATAGAATTCCCAGTTACACTTTTCTGGCCAAAAAAAAAAAAAAACCTTTACAATGTCATTGTGATATAGAAAAGGAAAAACAAATATGGACACTAATATGAAAATAAGTCCATTTTCAGAATGTGTAACTCTTGTGTTGTCCTCTGTCTATACACTATAAGCTTTTCAACTGAAGATTCATGAGATGAACCTTTGAGCTATTTCAGAGAAAGGGTTTATCATTGGTTTATCATCTACATTCTCTTCATAAGTCAAGATTCACTTGGACAATTCATGCCAAATGTACAAAAAGTCTAATAATAATGTGTAAAAATAAATATAAAAAGTGTGCTAGGCAGTTTTTGACAACTAGATTAACCATTTTGCATTTAATGACTTATATGATGAACTAAAGACTAGATGTTTTGAGTGGTAAGACTGTTGCACAGAAAACTATGCAATACGTTTTGAGCAACATGACATGAGCAACTGATAATGTAGGAAACTGCCGATAAACATGCATAATCAATTGCATGAATGTACAAAAGCAATCGCAACTTGTTCAAAAGAATGAGAAACTGGTTTTATGATGTGTATAAATGACTAGATGATGTGGAGGTTGTACAAGTAGTTTTGAGAATTTCATTTCTGTTTTGAAAAATGCACCAAAGTGACTGAGAAAAACTGTAATACATCAGTCAACAAATGAAACTTTAATGTAAAGTGTTACACTAGAAAACTAGGTTTTGCCTGATAGAGAAAAATAAATATGACAAAACCGTTAAATTATCAAATTTAAAAATTAGTCAGAAGAGTAACCTTGTTTTAAGTGACATAAACTAATTAAGCAAACAGACACAGCTTTATCCACTAAAACATTTATTTAGCTTTCAGTTTCAGTCACCAATTCAAGTAAAAGATAGATAGATAGATAGATAGATAGATAGATAGATAGATAGATAGATAGATAGATAGATAGATAGATAGATAAATAGACTCATTCATTAATTCATTCTGTAGTAGCAGTCCATAGAACAGAATCCAGCAAACTCTTTGTCTGAATAGAAAGCTGCTGAGCTCCAGCTCCACTCTGTGTGTCCTCCTCACATCTGGACTGACAGACTTCCAGTCAACCATACCTACACAAGAGAAAAACAAATGTTGAGAGATTCAAACAAGAAGTAACCAATAAGTAGAATAAAATATCCAATAAAAAAAGACTGCAAGTGTTGTCACTAGCAGAAGCGCAAGTGTCTGAGAGTGCAAGTCTGCAGCCAGACCCTTCTCCATTATATTATAATACAACTGTACTACTGACTCTTCACTGAGTACCAAAAGTACATATGCTTCCTGTGCATGGTTTCTAAAAGAATGGAATCAGAAAAAAGTTGACTGGCACTCATCTATACCACAGGTTATACTAATATTTACATTTACATTTATTCATTTAGCAGATGCTTTATTCAAATCGACTTACAGATGACGACAGAGTTGAAGCAATCAAAAACAACAAAAAGAGCAAAGATATTAGAGCTATAACAAGTCTCAGTTACCTTAACACAGTAAAGGTAGCAGGGGCTTTAAAAGAATATAATAAATGAAAAGAAAACAGCTAGAATAGAAAAATAATAGAGCTATTTGGTTAATGTGCATGTACCACTCCAACATGTTGGGTTAACTTCAAAAGAGTGAATGTCCTTCGAGTGCACTTTGGGCAATGGTACAGTCAAGGAATGAGGATCTAATACAAGAGGCAAATCATTCAGAGTAAAGTTACTGACAGTGCTTGTCTCGTCTTCTAAGGCCGGTGACACACTGGCTGCGTGGCGTGAGCGCCGCGTGTCTGAGCCGGTGACACACTGGATGCGTGGCGCAAGCGTCTCAGCTGCGTGGCGTGTCGGTTTTTAATTCGGCTCCCATGTTAACAGGTTAGAGCTTACAGATCACCTGCGTGAGACGCGCGTCTCAGGCGCGGCTCGAGCCGCGCGGCAAACGCTTGCTCGCTAGAAATAGAACCGACGCCTATTTTTACCGCGACACGCGCGCGTGTTGGAAGCTTTTCCAGGCAAAATATAATAGGAAAAATGTGTTTAAATGTCATTTTGTACACAAATACCTATGAATTCATGATATTTTGATATTTGAAAGTCTATAGGTTGACATAAATTCAGATATAAATGTAATAAAAAAATAAAAAAAATAATTATCGATTTTCAAATATTGCACCTGTCAAACATAATCTATTTCGCCGTCAATACTTTTGACGGTGTCCTTTATCAGTAGGCGTAGGTGTAGGTGTATAGAAAAAAGTATATATTGTTGTAATGAAGACAAGAGCCTGGTCTGTCAACGGTCTCCCTCTACAGCAGCAGCGCGCCAGCGCCGCGTCAGGCACGCTTCTGGTGTGTAAAGACACAGAATCCGCCACGCTTCTGGGACGCTTCTGGGACGTTTATGTTGACAATATGCCTCTGAAGGAAAGTCAGTGTCTTTCTCAGGTGTGGTGGATATGCAATGTTGAAAGCAAAATACATCCAGAAGGCTGTTATGAAGGCTTCATCAATGCTGGTGCACTGACACACATCTGTTCCATCTTCTGTCACCACACTGAGCCCTCGAACTATGATTGCCATTTTACAGTCAGTATCCATCAGGTGTATGGTAGGAAATGTGTAGCCGGGCCCCCCCCTTTCATAAAATAAATAAAGAATAACAACAACAATAATAATAATAACAAGAAAAAAAGAAAACACTTTTCAGATTCATCAGATTCTGTTCCATCTTCTTTGGCTCAGACAGTGTAGCTACATACACTGCAGAACTGCAGAAACAATCAGAAGCTAATGTATAAGGTTCACTATATACCATGCATTTCATGTTCTTGTATACACTGATAAATGCTTTACATTTTTAAAAGATGGGCTAAAAAGGTGCAGAAGAATAAAATATTACCTGAAAAGATTTGAAACAAGATATTTTACAGTTGATGAGTTTTTTCTTTAATATACTCACTCCAGTAGGTGTCCTTATGTAGGTGTATTTTTTGAGTACATCCTCCTCAGACATTCCTTCTGTGCTTTCTCAGCGTCTCTAGGAGAATGTTCCTGTCGTGTGGTCTTTGACAGTCCATGTGTCTGGATGTGTTTCTGATCACTTTGTAGCACATTCAGATGTGCCTCAACAGACACTGAATCCTCCCCAACATAAGCTTCCTTCATCAGAACAACAGAAACAGATCATGCTTAGACCGTGACAGATATGAAAAACATCTAAATACTTACTGAACAAGGTGCTTTAGATATACAAAATAATAAAAACATTGAACTTCATAAGCATTAAGATGATGGTCAGGCAGTGAAGAAGTGGAGTACATACAGAAAGGATTTAAATATATGTAGTACATTATCTTCCTTACATTAACCTGCACTAAGTGAAAATGTCAAATTGATTAACAGTGCAAAAATAAATTATGCATATGGCAGTGTGCTTACATATTCTACAATAACCTTCAAGTGGAGCATGTTCTGCTTTACATTTCAGGTGTAGGGATGTGTCAGATGTGCATTAAACACAAACTTGACTGATTGTCATTTTCCAGCAAATAAAGGGTTCTTCAAAACCAGTGTGTTGGCAGCTTGAATATACTCTGCATTAGTTGGACACCTGGCAGAAAGGTAGAAACAAACTCTAAATTAGAGTTTTTTTATTTTGTCTAATCGTCTTCAAATTGTGAATTGATCTTCATACAGTTGTAATAGCAGAGGTGGTAATAATTATTATACTTACAGGATGTACTCTGTACTCTGTTGTACAAAAAGGACGCAGATATAAACTATCATCTCTGAAGGATTCGCCGTCGATGCGGTCATCGTTTTATCTCACTGTACATATGTCTGTCAACAACAATAAACTAATTACTAAAGCTGCAAGATATAACGCAAAGGAAAAAATATGATCGTATTGTAACAAACTTGTCTTAATATACATATTTGTGGTATATAAAGTATAGATAAACGTATAAACGATGAATAATTACCTCATGTCTTATCGCCGCCACCTTGTCTAAGGAAATTACGTAAATATATATTTACTGCTGATTGGCCAGCACAGTAAAACTCCTTTCACCAATGAGAAACCTTTTGTCACGCCCCTACCTTTTGGCACACCCTTCCTACTTAATTCAAACGCAACAAAATCAAGTTGAGTTAACTAATAAGTGCTATATTAGTCAGTTAGATAAACCTAATTTTCTTGGTACTTGTAACGTATTTATGTGTTGCTACAAGTAACCTGTACTCATTTTAGTTAGGTTTTATGAACTTTATGCTCATAGTAAATTTAACCTAACAGGTAATGATATGAATATAGCAGACTGGTAGAAGACACAAAGTCAAAATTGTACTTTTGTTGCTTAAGATGATGGATACTAGACGGATACTTTGACTAGAGCATGTGGTAGTGAAGTCTACCATGACAATGTCATAGAGTGTGGGTACTATACTATCATGATCTACTAGCATGAGTGTTGTCTTTTCTGGTTCTAAGGATACATTACAATAAAACAATGCAAGTGTTCCTGCCTGTACCTTATTGGTCATCACATTACTGTTTTAAATATATTTCAAGAGCAAAGTAATTACCCCATATCAAAAATTACTTTATATACCAAAAATTGTACATCAAAATTATGTTACAAAATGCTTTCAGTGGTTAATTATAGGTTTGGATCATGCACTTTCAAGTCTATGTTCAAAAATGTGAATGTCAGTTAACAGGTTAAGTTAACGCTAACTAACGATTAAAAGTGATATTATTGGTAAAATTAAAGCAAAAGTAGTCTTAAAACATAATAGGCATGATTAAAGCACTTGTTTAATTTCATATTAACAACACAGTCTTAACTGCTGTTGTCTTCTGATCGTTGCCTCCAAGACTTCACTGCTTAGCATGGTGTAGCCAACTTAGCTTGCCATGTGTGCAGGACAGCTAGCTATACAGTACAATTTGCAAACCTTACTTTAGCTTCCTAGTTGAGTGAATGATTCTGCGTGACTTTACATCACCAATAAATTGGCAAAACTTGCACAACTTACCGTGTTAATCAGTCTGTGAAATCTAGATCCGTTGCAGCGTGCAAACAGTTGAAGTGCCGAGGAAGCATCTGGGAAAGTCCCCGCCAGTGAAAAAGGGATAAATCCAACTTAATTTTTATGTGTTTTTTATTTCAAATATTTAAGTTTGATGAACACACATGCCACATCGACAGCTGCTCAAATAAATTGTGTATGTCAACTCACTTTTATAACATTTCGTGTACACAACAAACTCATACAAAAAGCTAGCCAAATAAATTGTTATTGTTTTATTTAAAATATATTGTTATATAAAAAGTGATATATTTTAATTAAAGAGGAAGTATATTTATACTTTTTAGTATAAAACAAATAAAATAAACTAGATTACAACTATTTAAAATATATAAAACCTACTGTGTGGGTGTAGCACTTTTTACAGTGTGCTAAAGTGTCTCACCTGCCATACAAAGTGTACACCAACCAGAGAGAACATGTCAAATGTCCCAAAAAACTAAATAAAAAAATAAATAACAAAATGGTCTACATAGAAGCACTAACCATCATTTGTCTTGCTTCACTGGACTGTAAAATCTCCTCTGCAGTCTCAAGATCTTCAGTATTGTTCAAAGGGACTGAGACAGGCAATGGTAGCAAAGGTTGCTGTGAAGGTAAGGACTGGCTGAAGAATTCCTGACATTCCCCCCAGAGTTCCTTGACTTATTTTACAAGTTCTGTGACCGTTCCAATCAACTTTTGTAAAGCAACAGTTCAAAACATATTTAACATGCATACTGTATAAGGAAGTAGAAAAACCTCTCTGCACTTGTCTTTCATTGACTGTCTTGCAGAATCACTTGCATCTGGAACAAGAAAAAAAAAGAAGCTAATGAACAGACTCCCACATATTTTAAGATAAAAAATATTTTATATTGTTGTAAACTGCTTAAGAATTTGGAAGCTGAAAATTACACTCAAAGCAATTATTGGTCTGATTGCAAAACTGCCAAAGCACTTCTGGAATGTATACCCTCTTGAGCCTTGGAAGATGCTCCTGGCTGGGGCACATGGCAGTCTGGGCTGATGAGTCACTTGACTCAGTCAAGTATGAAGAACTGCTGCACATCTGGTCAGAGGACTCCAAAGGATAGTTAGGCAGAATTTTAATAGAAGGCTGGACAGAGGTCTTGAGTCTGGAAGCTGATTGAACAGGACCCTGCATTTTGTTGGAGACTGCAGAGAAACAGATTTTACATGTATACCATTTGCAAAATTACATTTTAGGATGTCCACGTAAATGGAACAATTGCATACACCGTTTCTTTGCCACTCAGTCTTGGTTACATAAACATCACTGTTATACCTGGATATAGCAGTCTAGGAGAGCTTCCTTTTTTAACTTCATCTTCTATGTCAGATGTTCTGTTGTAAATGGGATTAGGTCTAATAGGAAAAGAAAACTTCAGTTCCCTATCTGTCGGTCACTACGAGTTATGTCGACCGACAAATGGGGTCTCACTTGGGAGGCCAATCATCTCTGATTTTAAGAGAAAACGCCAATGAAATTGGCAAGTGGATTAACACACCTGAGCCACTCCCCGTGCCAACGGGTATAAATAGGGCGACAGGTGCATCCACTCATTAGATTTTTGCTTCGTAGCCGAGTAGTCGATGACAAGAAGTCGCTACAAAGCCATCATCTTTGTTTTGTTTGAAGCTGTTCCTGGTCGGTGTGACGGCGCGTTACAGCGGTGTCCCTGCGAGACGCCGATTCCCCTGGGCGCTTCGGCTAAAAGAGACAGTTTTCTAAAAGAGCAAATCACGGACGATTCGCGTCTTTTTCAAGATGCCGTTTCGTCCGTGTCCTTCTGGATGCGGTCGTTTCCTGTCTTCGGTTGACGGTCACGAGCGTTGTCTGCAGTGTCTGGGCGTCCAACACGCTGAGGCTGCGCTCGTGGATGATTCATTTGTCTACTGTGGGCGTATGAACATGGCAGCGCTGCGATCGCGTCTCTCACTCCTCAAGGGGAGTGCAGCAGACCCCTCTGTCACCACCCGTCCCGGTCTCTCTGGCTCGAGCAGAGGGCCGCCGGCTGGCGCTCTGGGAGATCTGAGGATCACAGTGAGAGCTTCTCCGCCGGGCCACGCCCCACGGACCTCTCACTCCTCACGCAGCGACTGTCCCGTGCAGCTGCCGATTGATTCTGCTGGGCCGTCTCACAGCGGTCCCAGCGTGTCTTTCGGTGCGCCGCCCGAAGACCAGATGTCGATTGCTGCATCGGGGGATGGGTTATCTACTTCTGAGGATGAAGGTTCGGCGGGGCTGCCCCCCTCGGGTGTTGTCGCTGCTGCCGAATCGGACTTGGAGTTGTCGGCCATGCTTGCCCGGGCAGCCGTGAGTATCGGGCTGGAGGTGACTACACCGCCCAGTCCCGAGCCCTCGCGGCTGGATGATTGGTTTCTCGGCGCGGGACGCTGCTCACAACCTCGTTCTGCTCCGGTGCCTTTCTTCCCGGAGGTGCATGAAGAGGTGACGAAGTCGTGGACGGCCCCTTTCACGGCCAGAAGCCGCTCCTCTCCCTCTTCCATCCTCACCACCCTCGACGGCGGGGCAGCCAACACGCTGAGGCTGCGCTCGTGGATGATTCATTTGTCTACTGTGGGCGTATGAACATGGCAGCGCTGCGATCGCGTCTCTCACTCCTCAAGGGGAGTGCAGCAGACCCCTCTGTCACCACCCGTCCCGGTCTCTCTGGCTCGAGCAGAGGGCCGCCGGCTGGCGCTCTGGGAGATATGAGGATCACAGTGAGAGCTTCTCCGCCGGGCCACGCCCCACGGACCTCTCACTCCTCACGCAGCGACTGTCCCGTGCAACTGCCGATTGATTCTGCTGGGCCGTCTCACAGCGGTCCCAGCGTGTCTTTCGGTGCGCCGCCCGAAGACCAGATGTCGATTGCTGCATCGGGGGATGGGTTATCTACTTCTGAGGATGAAGGTTCGGCGGGGCTGCCCCCCTCGGGTGTTGTCGCTGCTGCCGAATCGGACTTGGAGTTGTCGGCCATGCTTGCCCGGGCAGCCGTGAGTATCGGGCTGGAGGTGACTACACCGCCCAGTCCCGAGCCCTCGCGGCTGGATGATTGGTTTCTCGGCGCGGGACGCTGCTCACAACCTCGTTCTGCTCCGGTGCCTTTCTTCCCGGAGGTGCATGAAGAGGTGACGAAGTCGTGGACGGCCCCTTTCACGGCCAGAAGCCGCTCCTCTCCCTCTTCCATCCTCACCACCCTCGACGGCGGGGCAGCCAGGGGGTACGTAGAGGTTCCCCAGGTGGAGAGGGCGGTTGCGGTGCACCTGTGCCCGCAAAACGCCGCCACTTGGAGGAATCGTCCGCGTCTCCCGTCCAAGGCCTGTAAGCTGTCGGCCGCACTCGCTGCCAAGGCTTACAGTGCTGCGGGCCAAGCTGCCTCTGCCCTGCATGCCATGGCCATCCTGCAGGTACACCAAGCCAAGGCACTTAAAGCAATGCACGAGGGTGGTACCGACCAGGGGTTGATGCAGGAGCTGCGCACGGCGACTGACTTCGCCTTATGGGCGACGAAGGTCATGGCGCGGTCCCTCGGGAAGGCGATGTCCACGTTGGTGGTCCAGGAGCGGCATCTCTGGCTGAACCTGGCCGAGATGAGGGAAATCGACAAAGCTCGCTTTCTCGACGCTCCCATCTCCCAGGCAGGCCTGTTCGGCGACACTGTCGAGGACTTTGCCCAGCAGTTCTCGGCGGTACAGAAGAAGACGGAGGCCATCCAGCATATCCTGCCCCGACGTGTCTCTCCGGCTGCCACCGTTCCGTCGCGGGTAGCGCCTCAGCCTACTCGTCGCCGTGGGCGCCCCCCTGCGCCCTCCACACCAGCTCCGCCCCGTGCTGAGAGTTCTTCGAGGCCGGCGCGTCGAGCCCTGCGCAGGAGAGCGGCGCCCCCCGTGTCACTCCCGGCTGCGAAGTCATCGAAGAAGTCGACCAAGCGGCCCTGACACGGGCAACTCGGAGATGCGGAGAACTGCTCTTCAGGAGATGGCGAAGACAGCGCCACTCCTTCCCCCGGAGGAGGGCCGGGTGGAGAATCTTCAGTTTCTGTTTTATTCTGTTCCGCCACTGGTCGAACGGCCAGTGGTACCCACATTTTCAATAAAAGAGCAAATTCTCCTTCCTCCGAGTTGCAAGGCTCGTGGGTTGACAATGAGCGACGCACAGCT
Organism: Carassius auratus; assembly: GCF_003368295.1. Taxonomy (NCBI): domain Eukaryota; kingdom Metazoa; phylum Chordata; class Actinopteri; order Cypriniformes; family Cyprinidae; genus Carassius; species Carassius auratus. Next base: position 12,071,270 of record NC_039289.1, read on the forward strand.
TCCTCACTCTCACCCACGACGCCCCCTTTCGCCAGCGGCCAAGAGGTCGCGGTTCGGAGATGCAACGCCTCTCCACGCATCTCTGGCCAGTTCCTCCGGGAACACGGGGAGTGTGGTTGCGACGACCCAGGACGCAGTGCCTTCTGGGCCTTCCGGCACGACTCCCCATCGCTGCACCACTGCGGGTATGTTGACTGTCCCTTTGGTGCCACTTGTACGGTATCTGGGAGCGTGGCTTGCGCTGCCAAACCCGTCATGCTGGCTCATCCGGACGGTCCGACTCGGCTATGCGATTCAGTTCGCCTGGCGACCCCCCAAGTTCAATGGCGTGCTCGAGACTTCCCTGTCTAGCGCGAGGAGATTGCTGTCCTCCAGGTGAAGGATGCAATCGAGCCGGTCCCTCCAGCCAAGATGAGGACGGGGTTCTACAGCCCTTACTTCATCGTGCCCAAGAAAAGCGGTGGCCTTCGACCTATCCTGGATCTGCGAGTCTTGAATCGGGCCCTACACAAGCTCCCGTTCAGGATGTTGACGCAGAAACGCATTATCAAATGCGTCCAGCCCCAGGACTGGTTTGCAGCGATCGACCTGAAAGACGCGTACTTTCATGTCTCTATCCTCCCTCGTCACAGACCTTTCCTGCGCTTTGCTTTCGAGGGTCAGGCATGGCAGTACAAGGTCCTCCCCTTCGGGCTCTCCCTGTCCCCCCGTGTCTTCACGAAGCTCGCGGAGGGCACCCTTGCCCCACTCTGGGAAGTGGGCATCAGGATCCTCAACTATCTCGACGACTGGCTCATTATGGCCCGGTCCCGAGAAGAGTTGTGCGATCACAGGGACTTCGTGCTTCGGCACCTCAGTCAGTTGGGGCTTCAGGTCAACCGGGAGAAGAGCAAGCTCTCCCCTGTGCAGAGAAACTCTTATCTCGGTATGGAGTTAGACTCGGTGAGTATGACGGCACATCTCACCAGCGAGCGTGCCCAGTCAGTGCTGAACTGCCTGAGTTCCTTCAGAGACAGGACAGTGGTACCACTGAAACACTTTCAGAGGCTCCTGGGGCATATGGCATCCGCAGCCGCAGTCACGCCGCTCGGGTTGCTTCATATGAGACCACTTCAGCACTGGTTACACTCCCGAGTCCCGAGATGGGCATGGCGCCGCGGTACACATCGTGTCACCATCACACTGATGTGTCGCCGCCTATTCAGTCCTTGGTCGGACCTTGCTTTTCTACGGGCCGGCGTGCCCTTAGAACAAGTGTCCCGGCACGTTGTTGTCACAACAGATGCCTCCAACTCGGGCTGGGGCGCGACATGCAACGGGCAGGCAGCTTCAGGGTCCTGGACAGGACCTCGACTGCTTTGGCACATCAACTGCCTGGAGTTGCTGGCAGTGCATCTAGCTTTGCGACGGTTTCGTCCGCTAGTGCTGGACAAGCACGTGTTGGTCCGCACGGACAACACTGCGGCTGTTTCGTACATCAACCGACAAGGCGGTCTACGATCACGTCGCATGTCTCAACTCCCCCGCCATCTCCTCCTCTGGAGTCAGACGTGGCTCAAGTCGCTGCGCGCTGTCCACATCCCGGGGGAGCTCAATCGTGCAGCCGACGCGCTCTCACGACAGCTCACTTTCCCCGGGGAATGGCGACTCCATCCCCAGACGGTCCAGCTAATCTGGAGTCGATTCGGGAAGCCCAGGTAGACCTGTTTGCTTCCCACGAGTCCTCCCACTGCCAGCTGTACTATTCCCTGTCTCAGGCCCCCCTGGGCACAGACGCACTGGCACACAGCTGGCCTCGGGCTTTACGCAAGTATGCGTTTCCCCCAGTGAGCCTGCTCGCACAGACTCTGTGCAAGGTCAGGGAGGACGAGGAACAGGTCCTGTTGGTTGCGCCTTACTGGCCCACCCGGACCTGGTTTTCGGAACTCATGCTCCTCGTGACAGCCCCTCCCTGGCGCATCCCCCTGAGGAGAGACCTTCTCTCTCAGGGGCTTGGCACCATTTGGCACCCGCGTCCAGATCTCTGGAACCTCCACGTGTGGCTTCTAGACGGGACGCGGCAGACCTAAGTGATCTGCCCCCAGCGGTGGTAGACACTATCACTCAGGCTAGAGACCCTTCTACGAGGCAGGCCTATGCTCTGAAGTGGAGTCTGTTCACGAATTGGTGTTCTTCTCACCAAGAAGACCCCCGGAGATGCCCGGTCAGAGTCGTGCTTTCTTTCCTGCAAGAAAGGCTGGAGTGTGGGCTGTCACCCTCCACCCTGAAGGTGTATGTGGCTGCCATTGCAGCCCATCACGATGCAGTGGACGGCCGGTCCCTGGGAAGGCATGACCTGATCGTTAGGTTCCTGAGGTGTGCCAGAAGGTTACATCCTCCTAGGACACCCCTGATTCCCTCCCGGGACCTCTCTATTGTCCTGGCGGGACTTCAGAGGGGTCCCTTTGAGCCGCTGGATTCGGTTGAGCTGAAGTTCCTGTCTCTCAAGACAGCGCTCCTGATCGCGCTCACTTCCATCAAGAGGGTCGGGGACCTCCAAGCATTTTCGGTAAGTGAAGAGTGCCTTGTGTTCGGGTCGGCCTACTCTCACGTTGTCCTGAGACCCCGGCCTGGATACGTGCCCAAGGTTCTCACCACTCCCTTCCGAGACCAGGTGGTGAACCTGCAAGCGCTGCCCCTGGAGGAGGCAGATCCAGCCTTGTCGTTGCTGTGTCCCGTAAGAGCGCTTCGCATATACGTGGACCGCACCCAGAGCTTCAGAAGCTCTGAGCAGCTCCTGGTCTGCTTTGGAGGTCAGCAGAAGGGGAAGGCTGTCTCTAAGCAGAGGTTGGCCCACTGGATAGTGGACGCCATCGCCTTGGCTTACCATTCCCAAGGCGAGCCATGCCCCCTGGGGGTGAGGGCCCACTCCACACGGAGTGTGGCCTCCTCCTATGCGTTGGCGCACGGCGCCTCTCGGGCAGACATCTGTCGAGCTGTGGGCTGGGCGACACCTAACACCTTTGCGAGGTTTTACAACCTCCGTGTAGAGCCAGTTTCTTCCCGTGTGTTAGGTAACAGGTAATTGGCGGGAAGGGCTGGCTGGGTGTCTTGCTTGCTGCGCCATTCCCCCTAACACGGGGATGTGAGCGCCTTCTTCTCCCAGTAGAGTTCCCCGGTTGGCGTACCCTGGTCGAGCGTCCTCCAGCACCCTCGGCGTCAGACTTGGCGGAGCAGTCTGTCGCCAGGCCCAGTACTGGCGTTAGCATGCCCGGAGCCCGGTCAGCCCCTGTACTGGGCTAGGTGTCCATATGGCTGGGTTCCCTACGGGTAATCCCATATGTGTATTCTTCCACGGTAAGGTTTCCCTCTTGGCAAACCCGTGTCTTCCCTTGACAGATCGTTCTGTCAGCCTCTTCTGGCAGCCGTTCCATCCCTACTCCAAGGTAGGACCTACCTCAAAGACCCCTTCCATATGTAGTACTGCCCCCTGGGTCAGTCCATATCGGTATATCCACATGTCACCTCCCTACGGGTAGGATGTGGTCTCCGTAGCGGCCTTTCCTACAGGCTCGCTTCCCCATTGTCTTGCCAGCTGAAAGAACAAATAGGGAAGATTTGAAGCAATCTTTCACCGAAGGTTGAAATCCCTTCCATTTACTTATGTGGGCGGAACAGCAGCATGGCCTTCTCCAGCAGCGATGTGCTCTTCGGTACCAAGGTCAGTGAATTTGCGCTGGGGCTTTGGGAAGGTTACGACCTTAAGTGTAGCTTTTGTGGCACGCCACGGCTTGTCAACAATTGCAGCGCCTCAGGGTTGTGACGAGGTTCAGGTTATGGCGTTTTCCATAGGACCCCATTTGTCGGTCGACATAACTCGTAGTGACCGACAGATAGGGAACGTCTCGGTTACGTACGTAACCCTCGTTCCCTGATGGAGGGAACGGAGACGTTATGTCCCCATGCCACAACCTTGAACCATTCGCTGTTGCCGGGACACGTTCTCGGCTCCTCAGCATAAAACCTAATGAGTGCATGCACCTGTCGCCCTATTTATACCCGTTGGCACGGGGAGTGGCTCAGGTGTGTTAATCCACTTGCCAATTTCATTGGCGTTTTCTCTTAAAATCAGAGATGATTGGCCTCCCAAGTGAGACCCCATTTGTCGGTCGACATAACGTCTCCGTTCCCTCCATCAGGGAACGAGGGTTACGTACGTAACCGAGACGATACATCTAATCATTTTATTTTATTTTTGTGGTTATTCTTTCCCCTTGCAATTTATTACCTTTTTTTTTGGAGTGTAATAACTCTAAAGTATACAATTTAATTCTACCTTATACTTAATTTATGCTTAATTTGAATTTATACACTTACCTCAACTAACAAGGTGTCTAACAGGTTCATAGGACAACCATTCCTCATAGGCAGCTCATATTTTTTAACTGCAGCCCGTAGCTTGGCTGTGTCTTTGAGTAAATATGGTGGCAAAATAATTCCCCTACAATACAAGAATTCACATTTTTAAACTTTTCCCTTGGAAATATAGAACATTTTTTTTAAGAAGCAGAAAATAAGTACAAGCTTTTCTTACAACAGCAAAAGCATGTTGTAACCTACAAACAATTAATTTTGTCATATGAATGAGTGGCATGGCAATGAAGACATTTTTGTCAGGACAGAGAAAATATTTCAGCTTAATATCTTGGAGTCTGGCCACATCAATATTGTCATCCCACACTTTATAACAACCTATAGAAGGATGGGTAGTAGAAGGATGATTCTTGATGATTAAACTTTTACAAAAATCCCTACCCAATCTACCTTAATGATATTTCTTAAAATAGCAACGTGGCCAACTATTTGCACACAATTATGGCAATGGCAATTTATTTATATAGCACAATTAAATACAATTTACATTGTCCAATGTGGTTTACAGTATTAATACAAAATCATAAACTAACATCAATAAAACCACAGTACAAATATAGATTTAATAAATATTAAAAACATTTTTTAAATGTATTAACAAAATTGTTGATGTAAGATGTGAGTTTAGAAATACAGTGTGGCTAAAGCCACAAGTCTTTCAAAACTTTCATTAGAAATTTCATAATCGAATTTGTAAAACTGTGAATTTTATGAAATATTTTCTAAGGCCATGTCATGTGTGTTTTTCGAAAAGGCTAACCTCATTGATTTATGGCACTTGTCATCTCTTTAAGATCTCACATGTAAGCTCTCCTGTGTGCTCTGTATGTGTGTTGGCTTTGAAAACTCATGGTTCTATTGTTCTCACGAAACAAGTCTTTCACACCTCCGCCAGGTATGACACATTATCCGCATTATTCTTTCATCATTGTTCTTTTGTTTTTATTCTACCTTTTTCAGCCTTTTTGTGGTATTTTAATGTTTACAAAGCAACAAAACAGCGATCTCACTTCAGTCTCAGTATGCATTTAGCCCTTATTAGATCAAAAGTCTTACTATAAAAATACAACAAAACATTTTCTTACGACCTTACACGAATTATAGTGACAGAAATGCATTATGAAGAAAAAATGCACCTGCTATTAGTAGCATTAGAGCTAACGTTAGCATCAAGCTACATCAGACAATTTATTAAATTATTAGTACAAGTCAGCATTTGCGATGTAAATTTTTATATTTTTTATAAAAAAGCCTCAGATCTCAAGAAAATCTCATACCAAGCTTTTCTATCGTAATCGCGGATTTATTATGCGGATATTTTGTATGTACAGAGGTCTATTAGTGTTGTTGTTAGCAGATATGAACCAGGAAGTGTTCACAAACCATGTGACACGATCTGCCGCTGTCCGGTTTTGGGACTGTTAGATTGACAAGCCGAAGGTCCAATCAGAGTCTGTCTAGGTCACAGCTCGAGTACACGGAAGCAAACACACAGAGACAGTGCTGGGAGAGGCTATTTATCATCAGATCGCGTAAATCAGTGGAAAATGAATAGAAATGACGATTCTGTCTGAAGAAATATGAAGTAAACATCAGTAAATATATCCATATATCTCCGCAGATATGCATCTTTGGTCTATAAATCCTTATTGACGCTGTTCAGTGAGTCTATGTGAAAACAAATAAACCGCTGCTGACGTGACTGAATATTAATGAGTGGTGAATTTCTATTCAAATTTCGAATTACTAAATAACTGTCACTGCAACAATGTTTTATCAATACATTGGTCAAATATCGAAGTTAGAGTCTTTAAACTTTCGATTAATGCCCAGTTTGTCCAGATCAAGGAAGAGTGTTTAATGTGCTGTGAAAGTTAAACAAAAATAAAGTGGGGCCATCGGCGATGCTTGAATGCAAAGGGGTTAAAAGTGCTCTGAGTGCAACAAGTGAGACTGAGAAGGTAGAGGCCTAGTATCGCAAACTCCTTAAAAGAAACACACTCGTTGCATCTTCTGATTCATTATCAGAGTTAAAATCTGATGAGTTGACTGTATCATTATTAACATGATGCATATTGGTTGGATGTAACAGAACCTCATTAAACACCCCACCAGGGAACTCATCTGTGACTGAATCATTTCAATCTGAAACAGCTGACTCTATAACATCTTTAGGGTACTCTGTATAATTGGTTCCTGCTTCAACATGGTTTTCTTGTGACACATAATTTTGTGCACTGGTTTCATTAAATTGTTGTAGTATTTCTGACTCTGCAGAATTAATCATTAATTTCAATTTATGCCTCTTTGACCACTGTGAAGTCATCATTGCTACAAGTGGTGCATCAGTTCAAGTTTGTAAAAAATGGCTTATTGCATAGCTGTCAACATTGAACATTGAAAATAAGGGAGATTTCCCGGAATCCATCCCCAAAATAAGGGATTTTTTTTACACGATTCTTACCCACAAACTTAAAAAAATAAAAATAAAATAAAAGCACTAATCATTAACAACATAAAGAGTTTATAACTACACAATATATATTAAAGAATGACAGACCAATGGATATGTTAAAAGTGATTTATTTATGAACAAGGTAATATTAATAATAATTTAATATTAATAATAATTTCGTGCTGCGAAACATTGTTTTTCCCGACAATGACAAATTTTGCAGTAGGCATAATTTGGACCTACATGGCTGCTTGTCAGGTAGTGAAAGGTGGACTCCCATTTACTCAAATATCGGCATAATGTCCTTGGTTTTGGTTGGTGAGTACTTGGATTAATTCGGTTATTTTGGCCGTCGACGTCCTGATCCATCATTGCAAATCACACTCATCTACTCTACTCTTGAAGTTCACTTTCCGCTACTTTTCCCTCTTCCTCCCGCCCGCTGGCGCCGCTGCAACTGTCTTCTTCGATGGTAGACTAAACAACTGTATACTGCCACCTGCTTTATTGGAGGTCTAGAAACCCAAGAGCAAGTCACTTCGCAGACACAGATAGTTCCGTGTTCTGAGTTAACACAGAGTGTAAAAATACGGGATAATTTACAGGAAAATACTAAAACGGTAATGCAGCGGCAAAAGAGATAAAATACGTGAGAAACCCGGAAAAAACGGGAGGGTTGACAGCTATGGCTTATTGTATGTCAGACTGTGACATACAATCTTTTCTTTTGGGTTCTCTGAAAAAGCAAGCATGATATCGCTTAAAAGCAAGTCAATTAAATTCTCATACATACATACCGGTACATACATACAGTCACATTAAACATAACATTTATTTTTAAATTTTTTTATTTAGAACAGGATTTTAGGATCATTGATTTTTTCATATATCTAAATATAAGTCTATTGGTGCTTCTTTTACATTTTTTGCAATAAACATTTGTAAATGTAAGCACTATAATACGGGACCCAGTTAAAAAAAATATTGTTTTCACTCTTCCAAAATGCCGGATCCATGTGGAAAAAAAACGCCTGTCTGATAAATAAATTTGAGGTCATGCATGTCAAACACATGAGACTTCTGTATAGGATGCACCTGTGTTTTCTCTCTAATGAAGAAGCATCAATTAAACAACTGAGAAATGCACATGTAAAATCAAAATTGGCGTATACCAATCAGTGGCCAATTTCAAACTACAATAGATGTTTTTCAACAGACTTGAGACTTTACTTGACAGACTTACTAAAACCATGAAGTCACATCCTTAAACCAAGCCCCCAGTGGATTAGAGCAAATCAGGTAAAGTGGTTGAAAATACCTATTATGAACTGAGACACCCCCATGAATGGAGAAAGATCTTCTGATCATCAAATACAAATCACTGTTCATTGTCACTGTCCACCCATGTGTGCTGCCGACTTATAAAAATAAATGAATAAAAATATCTTTCCACCTGTCACTAATGGCCAACAAACTCTCTGTTTAGTCTGTTTTTAGGAAAGTTACAACTTTGGTGTTCAACATGTCTCAGAAACAAACAATTACAATGTAGAATTTGTATAACCACCACATTTGGTCATCTATAGGCTATTCTCTTGCTGAAAATAAACATCCCCCCCAGAAATAAAGCTTTGCGTTTGTTTAAGTACTTTTTCGAGGTTCTCAACCTTGGATTGAAAGCACCTTCTACTTCATGTCTTCTCCTTGTCTATTCATGGCTTCAAGCGAGCAGGTAAGCTTGCAGATTGAAGAGGTGTTTTCATTGCCCGAGGCCTCGACAGACTGCAGTTTTACCAACGACTCTTTTTGTAACTTGCTGACCTTTTCTATTGCCACTAGCAGCACAGAGTTAGATACTGTGTCTGGGGTGTTTGTTTCTAGATTTCTTCTGAGCAGGGGCCCCACTAGTGTCCGGAGAGCTCCCAAATGTATTTTCTAGGTGTCTTGCATAATTATGCACCTTTATAGACCCCTTAATCACCTGCAACACTGTGACATCACAGCTCTAGCTGGAGGCAAAACATAAGGAAAAACTCATAGCAGATGTGCTAAAAGTTTGAGGTTTTGACTTTAAAATGTCATTTTGTTGTGTTTTTGGCTGCCAGAATAGAAGGAACAGCACTTTTGTTTCAAAACTAAAGTTTTACCGGATCCCAGCAGACATTCCTTCACAGAAATCAAGAAGACAATTGTGATTGAATGCAATACGGCGTACAGACAGACTGAATAATGCTCATATTTACAGTGCACACTTCATATCAGGTAAAATAATATATGCATATGTACTGGTGTGTGTTAGTTTTATCTAGTACAAATAAGCAAGTTTCTGTTTTATAGGTGAAAAGTCGCCAACCTTCAGCGCACTAGCTAGCTTAAATATTAAAAAGCATACAGTAATAGATGTGTGTGCCATCCTTTGAACGGTCTCTTAAAATAATCCACACTGGTAATCATAGTTAGCCCAGCGATAGGTTACATTAGACAACAAGCCTTTACAAAATTCTCCAAACCACCCAAAAGTAATTCATATGGCCGTATGGCATACGGGTCAGGCAGCCGGCTTCCATCCACGAGAGTTAATTTACAAAAATAGCTGTCACGGTCCCGCAGAGTCAGTGACTGTACATATTTGGACAGTCCTGAACCTTCTTCTGCATCCATGTTTAATAAATCCCTTCTAACACGTGCTAGTTTCATTTGTCAACATTGCGTCTGCGCCTCTTTTTGCCTCCAGCTAAGCCCCGCCCACCCGGAGACATTGCAATGTTTACAAAATTTTAAGGGGTCTATATTTATAACTTGTTTGCAGAAGCCTCAACAGAGGCTGTATCCATATCTTCATCCATGTTTGTAGCAAACAAGCTTCTTTACTCAGGCATAGAAAGTATATAAGAAATAAAAATAAAAAGGGTCCCTAAACCATTAAAGACAGTCTTAAAAGAGTATGCTGAACTTCTACAACAAGTTATAGAAAAGATTGGTCATAGAAATTCAAAGCTTTAAGCACTGCACATAAAATAGAATAAGAGTGAGATAAGGTTGCTGTTAACGTGGCACCATCCTGACCCCACCAAACTCTACCAGATCATTTACACAGATCACACCATGGTTTCTGCTCAAATTATAAGAACACACAAGCTGTTTTTCTGCTCATTAAAAACAGGTTTTATTGATTGTGCAGTTTTTTCCACACAAAAGTCTTGGTCACACCAAGAACTGTAAACATAAAATCGCCGACAATGACATGAAAAAAAAAAATATATATATATATATATATATATATATATGTAAAATGTTTGCGATCACTTCCAGAGTATTTTTTATTTTCTGATGATGAACAATAAAAACACTGTCAGCCAATCAAAATCCATCTGACTTAACAACCGATTTGGTTAAATCTACTGAAATATAAAATGTAAGAGCCATATGTTATTTGTTTTCTTTGTTTTTATATAGATGTGGAATAAATAAATAATTGTGTGTTCATCAACTGTAAAATAATTATAAAAGTAAATAATTTAATATGTGTATTATATTAGTAAAATTTTTCCGGTTAATTTTGATGATAAATGTTACCTAAAGAAAGTTTCTGGACTACTGAATGTTATTTGAGATCAAATCACACTCACACATGAAGAAGAAGCAAGAAAGATTCAAATTTAAATGGATTGCTATCACATAAAATATGAAAGTGTTCACGCATACTGAATAAAGTTATATACAAAATAAACAGAACAGCCGCTCCTTCACTTTTCAATCCTTTTCTTGGAGGGGGGGAGTGCTTTGTTAATAAACAGTTTGAAGCCTGAAGAAAGGCTAATATTATGAATAAATGTCACTGTCTATGACGTCACTGAATCACTGATAGAGCTGCTGACATTTCTCTCTGTTGCTAGGTGATGATGTCACAATGTAGGATCACAATGACATCACTCCAGCAGCTCTGATTGACAGACAGCAGATGTACAGATGTAGAACATCTGATTCTGAGACAGACAAATACAAACACATTAAATACATTGAAACCAATGCTGCTGCAATTGCATCTTTTATATTATAGCAGATTCTCTATATACGTAACGTCTCACCTTCACTTGTGTTCTTGGTTTGGTTTCGAAATGAGATGCATTTTAATGAAAAACCTGTTGGATTAAAAAAATCACATTTTTATAATCTGAATTAATTTCAATATATTCACTGTATGTCATGGAGTTGTGAATTTAACTAAATATTTTACTCACCACATCCACAGAGCTGCTATTATGAGAAACTGAGGTAAAAACACCAGCAGAGTGACTGTATAATGTCTGAACGCTGTGCTGTCCACTGGATCTTCACAACACAAAGAAGTGAATCATTACTATCAGAGAAACCACCTGAACTCATCAAACATTCAGACTGAAGCACATGTATCATTAGAGATGTGTTACCTCCTACAGCACAGGAATACTGGTGAAGCTCTTCATCGCTGACTGAGTCCAGGTACAGCTTGTTGTCTTTAGTGATTCCATCTGTTACCTGTCGTCTGTTCTTGTACCAGATGTAAGTATGTTTGTTGTTCAGAGTGCATTTAGTTGAACAGATTAATATCACTTCCTGTCCCTCTGAAACAACAGATGGACTGCTTTTCACCTGCGTATCTGAAAAAAAAAAAGCCTATTAGAAAGTATACAGGAAACCTTTTGAACAATCAGTATATCAATCAGTTACCTGTTACAGTAAGAATGACTCCAGGTGATCCAGAGTATTTTTCTGAGTCAGTGATGATCCTGAATAGATATTCTCCAGAGTCACTGATCTTGAGCTCTTTGATTCTCAGTTTGTTCTCCACATACTCCACACGACCAGCAAACTGATGCTCCTCACGCAAATCCTTGAAGTCACCAGATGGGTAATGCCAGAATGTTTTATTTACAGTATGATCAGAGGGATGTGTGTATGTGCTGGAAATGTCTACTGTTGAGCCGACCAAAGCACAGACTCTTCTAGAGGAGTAAGTCACATCCCAGCAGGGACTCTTAGAAATGCCTGAAAGAGACACAGATTACTGCTGTGAAAATTACAGTTAAGGTCTATTCATGTCAAGATGAATGTTCAGTGTGAAAATTCAAAGTGATGAATATTTTATGATTTTAATTTGACTCAATGGCTGTTATTGGGAGAGGGGTTCTGCCCATCGCACTGAGAAGTAAACTGTCCAAACAACAAGATTTGACCTTTTGGTCACATAAACGGAGCTTCTGCATAGAGCTGATCCCTCACATCTATTTTGCTGGCCCTGGGCTGATACACACTTTTGTGACTTGAGAGAGCATGAATATGAGACAGGACATATGTTAGCAAGACCCTTAAAGGAATAATTCACCCCAAAATTAAAAATTGCTGTTAATTCACTCACCCTCAGGAAATCCAAGATATATGTGATTTTATCTTCATTAAAAGCCATACAAAAACCTTCACTATAATACAATACAGCTGTAACTAAATCTGGATGATTACTGTATCATCTTTATACATTAACATTATGATTTTCTTTAAAGCTGCTTTGAAACTGTATTGTGGAGTGCTGTATTGTGGCAAAAATTAGACACTATTTAGGCACACGTATGTAGAAATTCTACTGAATTTACACCTGTAGCAGAAATGAGTCGAATCAGACAAATCAAAGAGTCTATCAGAGCTGTGTGCATTGAAACGAGAGCCGAATTCCTCAGGAAGTCATAAATCAGTTCTAGTGCCACAAGAACCAAGCAAGATAACCAACCAACCAACTTGTTCACACAACAGCTTTCAACATTAACACCAATATAACAATTATTGACAATTTTAATTCGAAGAAGAGATTGTCAAATTTATTGTTCGTGATTGGAATGCAACGCTGGACATCACATGTAAACCCAGGAGATCAAGTTAAATACTTGCATTGACTTCCCCCACCCAGCCAGTGAAACCAGACTGAAATTCCTAAGGGGGAAGGGCTTTAAACCTTTGTCTTCACAGAAAAGTCCCTTTGCCAGAGAATGGCAAAGAAACTGCTATTTATACATTACATATGGACCAGAATGAACTCAAAAAGACTGCTAAATGAATCGTTCCATTGCTTAACTCCATATTCATTTATGTGTAACCCACACATTTGACTATCATGTATAATCACTTATTGTGTATGTCTTTTGATAACTATAGGATACATAGTCATGTCTAGTATTGACATAATCAAATTTTCTTGCTTGATATTGTCCTGACAATCATTTATTTGTAAAACATATCATAATCATGTTATAGGAATCATGTCCAAAATTAGACCCTGTGAGGCAAGAACCACATGCTTGGTAAGATAAACAATGATTTATGATACCCCAGACCCCAGGACCATATCTGATTGGTCAAGGCAACATTTGAGGGGTGGCCAACAAGGAAGTTTAAAAACTTTGGACACGATTAAATCTTGCTTTTAGTTCTAGCATTGCTCGTGCTATCAGTCATGCCTTGTTTTTTAGTCTGCTTTTAGTCTAGCATTGCTTGTGCTATTAGCCATGTCGGCTTTTAGTCTGCTTTTAGTTCCAGCCTTGCTCGTGCTATCAGTCATGCCTGCTTTTAGCTTGTAGCTTTGCTACCTAGCTTTAGCTTGTAGCATCTAGCCATGCGGTTAGTCATCATTGTTCTTTGAGCGCGGCTCCAGCGTGCCTGCCTGCTGCTACTATGAGAAGGAACACAACCTAGTCTCGTCAAACTTTATTTCTTTTCTTTTCCGTTTGAGAGTTTCGTGTTCTGAGTTAAGTTTTGTAACGTCGAGTCTCCGACGCCTGACCTCGGATGCCCGTTCAACTTCAACCAGCGCACACGACTCTGCACTTTCAGCCAACGCCCAACAACCACGGGCTCCCCAAGACGTCACTTCACTACTGAACTTCCAGCCAATCAGCGACACCGGGATACCCCTTTCAACGGGAGTCCCTTTCACAGGAAACTAAGGCAACGTATCCCCAGATATCTGTTGTGCTGGTGTATCTAATATAATTTTAGTCACATTGAGGAACTCAATGCAAGGGCTAATTACGTGATTGATGGTTGTTCATGTTTATGCAATTTAACGTATTGCTGTAAACTTGGGATTCCATATTTCCATTCTCTTAAACTCATCTTTCCCTAACTTTCGACCTTCCTGCAACTTGTGTGAATGTGTGTGTGCGTGCGTTTATGTGTTAGATTAGTTTATATGTCTTAGATTTATCTAATAAAGCCTTATTCATATTGAAAAGAGAAGTATCTTGTGTTTTGTGCTTACAAGTTAATGTCTTAAACTGCCGATCTTGTTACTGTGCTAATTGATAGTGTTTTCACTATAGTTTGGATATTAGTATCCAGCGCAGATTTGATGTTAAACGGCTCGTTCACTGAACCGCAGGCGCGTCTCCGTGAACAGCCGTGAAACAGTGATTCTGTTCAAATTCCCTTTAAAATCTTAAATGATTCCCTTTGAGCTAAATTGACCTGTTCCCCTTACATTTATGATGGTGGAGAATGCGGGCAGTTTAATCTAAATTGTGAGCATAAACCAAGTTATTTAATCTTTGATTTTGCTAAAGGAATGAAAGATGAGAAGCATGCGAGACCTGAATATGTGTGTGTGACGCGTGACGTAAGCAGCCCCCCCCCCCCCCCCCCGCTTGAATGAAAGGAGCTAGAAGAAACTTTAACTCAAGTCCGTCTCTTCAATGTTAACAGCAGTAAGTGAGCTTAAAAGTAAACATCTGAGATCGTACAATAAGGTAGAAATTGAGCGTGTTCCTCGTTTGTGTAATGCCTTGTTTTATAGCTGATTTGATTTCACTGCGTGTTCCAGTGTCTCAAACGCTATCTCAGTCACTGTTTGCTGAACGGAGCTAAACTGTTAGTGTTTCAAAAGGGATATAAATCGGTGAATAAAGAATAGTTTTGAGCGTGTTCCTCAATCTATTTATCAAAGCCCCCGTATTCATATTTCATATAGTTTGATTGCCAGTGCGTGTTCCACTGCCGAATCAAATTTGATATTCGACTCCCCTACGTTAACGTTAAACATTAGAGAACAATGTTTGCCCATTTGTATCCGTTCACAAAGTGAATGCAATCTCGCGTAACACTGCGTGTGTCCGAGAGTAATTTGAATGGGAGTGTTTTAAAAGCTTGATCAAGTAAATTTTAACTGTGTACCAACAGCGAAGGAAAACTTTTATGTTTGTGTCCAGAAAAACTGGCACGGAGAATCAAATTGCTGAGATTGATATAATAACTACAGCAAGAAGCTGCTATTTGAATTAAGATAAATTTAACTCTATACAAACTGAGAGTTTAAGTGCCACATCGCAAAACCAACTGAAAAGCGGTGTTGTTATTTGTACAGTGTTGAAATGAGCCGACATTTCATGTAACATGCTTAACTGTATTTGCAACAATGCAACGATTCATGTGCTAATCCACTAGAATGTGTTTTGGTTGCCATAGTGACGACCGTGACCAGGAAGCCTAACGTACTTCCGGAGCAACTCTGAACTGTGCACGCGCAGCGCACAAACTCCGCGGTGTCGCTAAGCTAACGAAACCATTGCATTTACATTGAAGTCTATACTAAAGCCACTAGCCTCGAAGGTTAGCCGTTAGCATTACCATCCAGTGGTAGAATAATGTGTGTTTGGGCAACGCTGACGTGATTTAACCATTTTAAACATCTTAACTAACACTTGTTAGTCTCTTTCTTTTTATCGCTCTCTTTTCTCACTAGACCACTTATTTTCATTTTACTAGAAAGGGAAATACTGACTCACAATTATTAATTGTCAAATTGAAATTTAATTGAAACATTAAATTTATTTTGAATCATTTAAAATTTCCCTCTCAAATCATTTCATATGATCTTTTATTTCTAGTATTCTCTTTTGGGTCTAATTATTTTAGGAATGAATAAGCCTTGAACTTTGGAAGTTAAAGTAAACTTATTCTTCCTAATTTATTTATTACCCATCTGAATATATGCTATTCAGACCTTTACTTATTTGAATGCGTTTTACCCCTCTTCCTGTTTTGGTTATACACTTAACCACTATTGTTTTACGTATTGATTTCCTCTTTTTAATTTCATGTTTGCATATTTTGCCCATTTATTAATTTTTTAATTTTCCTATTTCTTACCATTTCTTTTGTGTATCCTAGCCTGGGAACGACAAACCTGAGCCCTAAAAGGAGACATTGTTATCCCTCACTACGAGTTCAAATAAATTAGAAAGACAACTCTCTTTCACTTAAAGTTTATTTTGTTTGATTAGTTGTGCAGCAACTAACACAACGCTCTCCTTGTAGTTGAGATAACCGCTACTGAGACTTACCATCTCCGTCCTCTCTCTCCTTTACTTTCCTCTTCTCTTTTTACATTTGTAGGACATGTAAGAACCATCAATCAATTCTAAGTGAAGTAAATACACAATCGTGCCAAAGACGACGAATCATCCTTATGAATTTGATTGTAATCATCCTCTCATTTGTTCTTCCTAACCTCCCTACATTTGGAAACGCAATCCAAGTTTTAGCATCTCATCCAACGTTGAGATCAATTTAATAGAGATACGTGTTGAGCAACTGTCGCCTTCGCTGACTCCCTGGTGAGCGGTCCAACTGAAAGGTGTACGGTGCCAATCCTGTCAGACTAAGAAAAGAGATATCAGAATTATTATTGTATTCTTTTGTCCAAAGCAAGAAATATAATAATATTGTTTTTGATAACATTTAATTGGAAAAAATAATTTTCCTCATTTGAAAAACAGAAATTTTGCTTGTCATTTGAATTTGTTTTTCACCTCTGTCTCTCTTTTCCTCTTCCTCATTAGAGTGACAAAGTCTTCGCATCTCTAGTCTACTTAGACACCCTGAGACCAACACAGTCATCACCACATTTCACTAGTGGTTCACAATCACTGATACAACACTTAGTTGTCCCACCACACATAGGCTTTTACTCCACACAGATCTGTGTCAGTCTCTCTTCTCCCCAGCGTGCCAACATGCCGCAGACTGCAGACCCCATTGCCCATGGGGAAGATGTGAACATTTGGCTGAGAGGCATAACAGACAGCCTCACTCCAAAGACATTTGAACTGTTATTATTTTTAATAATAATCCTAATCCTGAGAAGATTCCTGACACAAGATTCAAGCCAGAACAACAACCACGAGGAGCTAGTCAAGATCACAAGCTCACTAAGCTATGCCTTCACAACCCAGCTGAAACTGAGCGACAAGCACATCACCCACCTTCAAGAGGAGCTGACACATGCTCAACGTCGCATAGACAAGCTGGAAGTGAAAGTTCAAAATCAACTCAAAGCACCCAGCGAGAGGGAGCAGGATACAACAGAACAAGTTATGAAGCTCCTAGCAGCCCTGGCAGCAGCTCAGCTCGACCAGCAACATGCAACGGCTGCTCAGAAAGACCTGGTAAACAGACTCCAGTATGCCGAACAGCTACTAGAGAAAGCCAAGCTAGACATCAGAAACAAGAACTCTGAAACCAGTGCTTTGAAAGACCACCTTGAAAGGTACAGAACTGAAACAGACAATCTGACCCAACATCTAGAAGATACCAACGATGAGCTCTACATGGTCAGAAAAGAACTCCAAAATGCTTACAAGCACAAACAAGAGCCAAGGAAAGATAAACCTCTCTTAGCCTCATCACTGCTGAGCAGAGTCCCACGTCCAAGAACTGGCATATGATGAAAGGAGCGAAGGGCCACAACCCAAAACCTCACCTGCCTTCGCCACACAACCCTTTTCTGCCAACGAAAGAAAACCTCCCGTCCAAGGCCTTGGAGCTGCACACGGGATGACCATCAAAGACCTCAACAAGCTGTCTAAAAACATCAGCAGGTTCAACCCGAACTCCACAGAGAGCCCCGACATCCAAGCTTATCTGCGAGATATTGAATTTCACCTGGAAGTGAGACCTCATGTGACTGACAGAGACTGGTTATACCTCCTTAGAGCCACGTCCAGTTCCGAGGTACGAAACTTTCTAGATCGACAGCCCAGTCAAACCAAGTCAAACTACCAGCGACTTCGTGAGGTCCTGATTAAAGAGTTTACAGACCCAGAGTCTGAACATGGACTGTTAACTGCCTTGGAAACCAAACAAGGTCGTCAAGAGACACCACAAGCTTACTACAACCGACTCCGACAATCCTACTTTGGTGCACACAACAACTCTGACCTTGAAGAGGATGTGAACTTCAAAACCCTCTTCCTAAAGAATCTGCACCCTGGAGTCAGTCACCATCTAGGTGTCATGGCCTGTCCGAACTCCATGACCATCCAACAGTTGCGTGACCTAACACAGAAGGCCTATAACAAGCAGAAGTTGGCCTCAAAGAAAGGTAACAAAACATCCACACTCTTGAACTCTGTCAACAAAGACTCAAGCCTTGCACTGGACGACACCCAGTGGCATCACAACACCAGAGTCTTCCATCAAGAGCACAGAGAACGTGACGCCCATATCCACGACCGCTTTCAGCCCAACTGCTGGAAAAATCCATGGGACCAGCCACGCTTCTCAAGAAACCAAAAGGATAACATCTGGAAACCTAACCAGATATCCAAAGGTAATCACCTGACTCATCCAAGAGCAACTCGTGTGGGTAAGCGACAACAAAACCCACCTCAGCACCACTCAGACATGCACAGTGCTGAGTATGCACAAGAACATAACCGCTTACCATTAGAAGACACGGAACAAGTCATGGAACAACTAAGAGAGTTCCTTCAAGACAATTTACATGCATATGACCACAAAGTTGAGTCATGCTCGCTGTGACCAGCGACAGAACGGAAGGCCGGTGATCACCTGGTGCACCACATCAGAGATGACAAGCACCTGTTCAACAACAACCCAAAATGAACAAGTCTTTAACGGCCAACTGTTGATGAAAAATCTGAGGTACTAAAGGACATCACCTCAGTCACTAACAAACTGTCAAATGAACTCCAACTCCAAGTTCCAAATTCCCTGTCTGTGCAACAGCAACCACCAGAGCACAGAAGGTCAGAAAGTCTGCTACAGCCAGAAGGCATCATAAGAAGAATGCAACATAGGAGACAAGTTTTGCAACTCCGCTTCACACAGCCATGCCAAACTGCCTCCGACTGTCTGCCAAAGAACTTCCTGCCTTGCTGGACTGACCCCTCATTAGACCATGGACACGCCCTCATCCAAGCCAAGGATGCAGAGAGCCAGTCTTCAGTGACATGCTAGAAAAAGGGGGAGACAACACAGACTTGAACAGATCTGACCACACATTACCTACACCCAGAGGTAAACACATCTACTGATAACACAGTCAACAAACATATTCTTCCCACAGAAAGAATATCCAACTTTTAGTGTAACAAAGTTACACATACCCACCATGAAGAAAAGTGCAGCCATCCTCACAATAGGTAGAACACCTGACACTAAGTTAAGGTTCATGACACACTAGCTGCACCTGACATCCTAGCTCAATAGTCGTTGTAACCCATGCTAGGAAAACCCACAGCAGCCTTGTTTTGTTTTGTTCTTCTTCTACCTATCCTTCTCCTTCCCCTCTTTCCTGAGTAGGTGAAATGCCTAGACACCCTGCGAGGGTCGAAGGTCTGATATTAGGATTGACTCGCAACACCTAATATCCGCCAGCCACTCTAAACTGAATGGAAGCCAGAGAGCTCCATGCATGATAGGTCAATTCATTGAATTGAAAATGAAATTACTAGAAAACTAACGGTAAATGTGTAAAGTAAGACAACCTAGAAGAACCAAACAAAGTTAACCACAAAATAAAAACAATTTCCAAGACGATCTAAACTATCCTCAATGTGCTAAACTACATTGACTAATTGAACTTAACCACGTGTACCTAAATAACCTGATGCCTGCACCAGTACAGAAACTGTCATGGAGGTGTTGTCTTGCTGTTTGCTGTGTTTGTCTGCTTCTTCTGCCTTTGTTTCTCCAGCGATCGACGATGTCTTCACCTAAACACCTCGCCGATCGAAAGGGGGATATATGTAGCAGAAATGAGTCGAATCAGACAAATCAAAGAGTCTATCAGAGCTGTGTGCATTGAAACGAGAGCCGAATTCCTCAGGAAGTCATAAATCAGTTCTAGTGCCACAAGAACCAAGCAAGATAACCAACCAACCAACTTGTTCACACAACAGCTTTCAACATTAACACCAATATAACAATTATTGACAATTTTAATTCGAAGAAGAGATTGTCAAATTTATTGTTCGTGATTGGAATGCAACGCTGGACATCACATGTAAACCCAGGAGATCAAGTTAAATACTTGCATTGACTTCCCCCACCCAGCCAGTGAAACCAGACTGAAATTCCTAAGGGGGAAGGGCTTTAAACCTTTGTCTTCACAGAAAAGTCCCTTTGCCAGAGAATGGCAAAGAAACTGCTATTTATACATTACATATGGACCAGAATGAACTCAAAAAGACTGCTAAATGAATCGTTCCATTGCTTAACTCCATATTCATTTATGTGTAACCCACACATTTGACTATCATGTATAATCACTTATTGTGTATGTCTTTTGATAACTATAGGATACATAGTCATGTCTAGTATTGACAATCAAATTTTCTTGCTTGATATTGTCCTGACAATCATTTATTTGTAAAACATATCATAATCATGTTATAGGAATCATGTCCAAAATTAGACCCTGTGAGGCAAGAACCACATGCTTGGTAAGATAAACAATGATTTATGATACCCCAGACCCCAGGACCATATCTGATTGGTCAAGGCAACATTTGAGGGGTGGCCAACAAGGAAGTTTAAAAACTTTGGACACGATTAAATCTTGCTTTTAGTTCTAGCATTGCTCGTGCTATCAGTCATGCCTTGTTTTTTAGTCTGCTTTTAGTCTAGCATTGCTTGTGCTATTAGCCATGTCGGCTTTTAGTCTGCTTTTAGTTCCAGCCTTGCTCGTGCTATCAGTCATGCCTGCTTTTAGCTTGTAGCTTTGCTACCTAGCTTTAGCTTGTAGCATCTAGCCATGCGGTTAGTCATCATTGTTCTTTGAGCGCGGCTCCAGCGTGCCTGCCTGCTGCTACTATGAGAAGGAACACAACCTAGTCTCGTCAAACTTTATTTCTTTTCTTTTCCGTTTGAGAGTTTCGTGTTCTGAGTTAAGTTTTGTAACGTCGAGTCTCCTACGCCTGACCTCGGATGCCCGTTCAACTTCAACCAGCGCACACGACTCTGCACTTTCAGCCAACGCCCAACAAACACGGGCTTCCCAAGACGTCACTTCACTACTGAACTTCCAGCCAATCAGCGACACCGGGATACCCCTTTCAACGGGAGTCCCTTTCACAGGAAACTAAGGCAACGTATCCCCAGATATTTGTTGTGCTGGTGTATCTAATATAATTTTAGTCACATTGAGGAATTCAATGCAAGGGCTAATTACGTGATTGATGGTTGTTCATGTCTATGCAATTTAACGTATTGCTGTAAACTTGGGATTCCATATTTCCATTCTCTTAAACTCATCTTTCCCTAACTTTCGACCTTCCTGCAACTTGTGTGAATGTGAGTGCGTGCGTTTATGTGTTAGATTAGTTTATATGTCTTAGATTTATCTAATAAAGCCTTATTCATATTGAAAAGAGAAGTATCTTGTGTTTTGTGCTTACAAGTTAATGTCTTAAACTGCCGATCTTGTTACTGTGCTAATTGATAGTGTTTTCACTATAGTTTGGATATTAATATCCAGCGCAGATTTGATGTTAAATGGCTCGTTCACTGAACCGCAGGCGCGTCTCCGTGAACAGCCGTGAAACAGTGATTCTGTTCAAATTCCCTTTAAAATCTTAAATGATTCCCTTTGAGCTAAATTGACCTGTTTCCCTTAAACACCACAAACATTAATCTTGCAAAATACCTTTAAATGTTTCCACACATACTCATGTATAAACAAACACTGATATTATATTAGTGCTTATTAAATAAAAAATATTAAGTGTTACTCACACACAGGAGAGGAGGAGTTCATAAGATCTCCAGTAAGAAAACATGAGTAACTGACACCGGCTTTGGGTGAAACTGTAATACTCCTGGAATGACTAAGATCTTCTTTATATCGTCCATTTTTTTTCCAGTAGTACTTCTGAGGCCTGGACGTCAAATCACAGGAAGTCTCACAGGTCAGATCTATTCTCTGGTGTTTCTGGTCTGTAGATTCAGGATTCATCCTCACTTGCAGGTCTGAATTAAAGTAAAAAAAAATTAAAGTTTACAAATGAAAGCAGCTGAAGTGTTCAGAATCTGGACTCAGTTTCACCTGTGACTGTTAGACTGACGGCCGCTGAGCTGAGATGTTTAACTCCATCCTTCATGATGAACATGAGCTGATATTCTCCAGAGTCTCTCTCTCTCACGTCTGATATTGTGAGCGTTGAATAGTTGCTTGAGATCTCATCTTTCACCCGTCCTGAGTAATCTGAGTCTAAAGTCAAATCTTCAGGTTCATTGTTTTTTCTCCAGTTTGTACTTTGTTTCTCACTGAACCAGAACACAGATTTGATGTTGTCCTCGTCATAAGAGCACTTCAACTGCACATTGGTTTCCCTCAGAGCACAAATATTTTCACAGCTCACAGAGAGATAGTCCAATGTTAGAGAGCCTGATTTAAAAAAAAAGGAAATAACAGAAAAAGAAAGGAAGAAAAGAAAAGTATCAAAATAACACTGAAACTGAAGGTTTGCATTTATAGAGAGATTCTGCTCTGACAAACCAAGTGATTCACTCTGAGAGCAGTGAGGAATCTCACCTTAAAGTCTCAAATGTCTTTAGTCTGTTTTGGAACATATTTTTTTATGAAATTACTGCAATCTATTAACACAATAATCTTACCTGAAATGTGTAGAATTATGATCACTGATGCGATACTGAAGTCCATGCTTTAACTTTCAAAATAATTCACTTCTTGGTCTAGAGTAAAACAACAAGAACAAAGTATAGTGAGTCAAGCACACTTTAATTTGATACCCTTTATCACAACACCTCCTACATTAACTGCATTTGTTTCAAGTTAAAACATGGGTGAAGAAATGGGGTGTCAATGTCTGAAGTCTAGCAGGAAATCAGATGATCTCATTTCCTTCCTTTTCTCCAGTCTTGCTTGTTGCTGGGCAACTGCAGTGGCTCAATTCTTGAGCATCTCTGGAACTTAACAGTTTATTTTTAGATTTTTTACGCTTCCCAAACAGCATTGAACCCCCTGCTCCCCGGGCGCCGCAGCATAAATGGCTGCCCACTGCTCTGGGTGTGTGCTCACAGTGTGTGTGTGTGTGTGTTCACTGCTCTGTGTGTGTGCATTTCGGATGGGTTAAATGCAGAGCACAAATTCTGAGTATGGGTCACCATACTTGGCTGAATGATAAATCTTGTTTAAAACATGTTTCAAATGTACATTAATCCATTTGTTATCATATGGTTTTGGAAAATGACTATAGGCTTTAATCATTATTAAATTAACTATTTTCTTGACACCCTGAATATGAGCGAGTGAATTTCAGCATCTTCAAAAATGTTTTAAAATATGTTTTAAAGCATTTTTGTTTTATAATTTTTTAATGTAATGAATTAATTATAAATATCTTTTCATTTTGCACCACATGACATCACCACAAGTCCAACCGCATGATATTTCATAACCCAAGAGAAACTTGCTTTGTCACAAAATATTACATTTTCTAATATTTTAAGTGACTTATTGACTGAATTCAGCGTCTGCTCCTGTGTACAGGATTTCATCTGTCTACAAACTTAATCTATGACCAGTGCCGTACCTAATAAAGTGTTATAAGCAGCTGCATGCAGAGTTTTTAAAAGTCACTGTGTTTAAAAGTCACTGTGCAGCGTCTGAACTGTAGTGTAACCACGGCTTAAGACGAGATGATGGTGGAGATGGCAACAGCAGAGCTGTAAGTGTCTGACAAATCGTAACTAAAAAGGATGTTCAAACACAGTTTCAGTATGAACAGTTTGAGAGCGGTTGCGGCTTCCTTGCAATGGACACTAAAGTGCATAGAAAATATTTCAGTGTGCAAATGGATTATTCAGTGTTCCTGGATGAACAGACAGTAGTGCAAGTAATAACAAGTTACTGTTTTTTGCTTGTTGTAGATAAATAAATAAATCAGTCAGTGTTGAAGAGGGGGAGGTGTCTGTGTGTGTGGTGTCAGGGGTTTTGAGGAGTGTCAAAGGGCAGAGTTCAGCAAGGAGACAGCTTTAGGGAAAAAGCTGTTCCTAAATCTTGTGGTCATTGTCCGGAGGCTCCTGAAGCGCCTCCCGGAGGGCAGGAAGTTAGACAGTCCATGGTCAGGGTGAGAGGAGTCCTTGAGAATGCTGCGAGCTCGACGTAAACAGGGCCGGCGCTCCGCACACGCACATCACGCACTTCGCGTAGGTCACCAAGTGCTTGGGGGGGGGCACCAAAAAATCTGGGTCGCGAAAAAATCATCACAATAGGCTACTATTATAAATAACAAATAAAATATTTCTAAAAACATGTTAATATACAAAAGCAATACAAAAGTAATATAGGCCTAGACCAAATTAGTCGAGAAAAAGGTGAATCTCTGTGCCAGTCTCCCTCTGGTGGTATGAAAATAAGACTCTCATTGAGTTTCACTGTGACACACTTGAGGGACATTACAGTCAAATGATGAATACAGCAAAACACGTTAGAAAGAGAGGTTTAAAATGACATTTTAGAAAAATGAATTATTGGGTTTACATACATTACATGTTGCTGTTGTTCTCAGATGTTCGTTGTAATTTCAACAGTCTGTTTTCATTTTGAAACACACTGCTGATCTTGTTTCCTTCACTTTTCTTACTAAAACACTTTTTAATCAAAGAAAGAGGATGCTTATGATTTAGGCTATGATTTAAATAGGTCATACTGACTTCCTTTGAGTTTGATGATAAACTTTTTATTTATTTTGTTTTTTTGTTTATTTATTGTAGTGAGTAAGACCTATTTAAATTAACATTTATTTTAAAAGAGATTTGCAAAATTGTTTTTTTTTACATCTTTTTTTTTTTCATTTTCAATTAAAATAAAGTAGAAATCTAAATTGAGCAAAATGTATTTAGAAAAAGACATAACTGTCACTAATCCTGTCCATGGACTTCCATGCACTTGCCCTGCCATTATATTGACTCTCACGCCACACAGATCATTACACATCACCCTGGACTACATTTCCCATGATCCCATGTTTTATCAATTTCCTGTTTCCTAGTCTATCCTAGTCCTGTGTTGTTATACAGTCAATGTTCCTGTCACAGTACAAACAAAGTACAATAATTCATTCAAATTAATTTCTTAAAAAAAAAACTAATGCAATTCACCAAAAAGGCTTTTTCGTGTTCCAAAAGTTGTTCCAAGATCGGCAGCTTAAGACATTAACTTGTAAGCAGAAAACACAAGATACTTCTCTTTTCAATATGAATAAAGCTTTATAAGAAAATCTAAGACATACAAACTAATCTAACACATAAGCACACGCACTCACATTCATAAAAGTTGCAGGAAAATAGAAAGTTAGGAAAGGATGAGTTTAAGAGAATGAAAATGTGGAATCCCAAGTTTACAACAATACGTGAAATTGCATAGACATGAACAGCCATCAATCACTTAATTAACCCTCGGATTGAGTTCCTCAATGAGGTTAAAATTATTTTAGATACACCAGTATAGATCAGTCTTGAGGTACTTGCATTGCCTGTGTAAAGGGGTTCCCTTTGTTGTCATTGAGAAGGGGGTTTCCCGAGGTTGCTGATTGGCTGGAAGTTCAGTAGTCGCTAAAGTGACATCTTGGGAAGCGGACATCTTGAAGACGCGGAGTTGTGTTGCTGGTTGAAGTTGAACAGGCACTTGAGGTCAGACTCAGAGACATATTACAAAACTTAACTCAGAACACAATACTCTCAAACAGAAAAAAAAGAAACTAAAGTAAAAGAACAAAAGTAAAGTCTGACAAGACTAGGTGGTGTTTCTTCTCATCGTGGCTATGTAGCAGCAGACGTGCAGGCCGACGCACGCTGGAACCGCGCTCAAAGAACGCTAAAAGTGTTGACTAAAAGCAGTAGCTGAAAAGCAAACGCTAAAAGCTATAAGCTGGTGTAACGGAGGCCAGCGAGTAGTGCTGTGCAGGTAAAACCTCACTCCCCGATCTCAAGAGACGCACTAGCGACAGATGCTAGTGGCTGTAGCCATTTAGCCTCCTTGTTAGTGTGTCCGCCTCCCATGCCGGAAGACCCGGGTTCGAGCCCCGCTCGGAGCGAGTGTGAGGAGCGTCAGAGAGGACCCGGGTGAGAGGGGTTACATTGGTGCCGTGACCAGGATGGGAGTGAGGTTTAGGGGGGTGAGTGTAACGGAGGCCAGCGAGTAGTGCTGTGCAGGTAAACCTCACTCCCCGATCTCAAGAGACGCACTAGCGACAGACGCTAGTGGCTGTAGCCATTTAGCCTCCTTGTTAGTGCGTCCGCCTCCCATGCCGGAAGACCCGGGTTCGAGCCCCGCTCGGAGCGAGTGTGAGGAGCGTCAGAGAGGACCCGGGTGAGAGGGGTTACATTGGTGCCGTGACCAGGATGGGAGTGAGGTTTAGGGGGGTGAGTGTAACGGAGGCCAGCGAGTAGTGCTGTGCAGGTAAACCTCACTCCCCGATCTCAAGAGACGCACTAGCGACAGACGCTAGTGGCTGTAGCCATTTAGCCTCCTTGTTAGTGCGTCCGCCTCCCATGCCGGAAGACCCGGGTTCGAGCCCCGCTCGGAGCGAGTGTGAGGAGCGTCAGAGAGGACCCGGGAGAGAGGGGTTACACTGGCATGACTGATAGCAAAAGCTAAACGCAAGCTAAAAGCAAGATTTGATGGTGTCCTGAGTATTTAAACTGGACAACACACCTCAAATGTTGTCTTGACCAATTAGAAATTGTCTTTGCTCGGGGTATCATAAATCCTATGTTATATTATCAAACACATGGTCCAAATTTTCCCATTCTTGCAGTGTATATTTTTGGACATGATTCCTATAACAAAAATATTATACATTTGACAAATAACTGATGGTCAGAAACATTTCAAGCAAGCATATTCAAACACAAACATACTAAACATGAATATCTATCCTTAAGCTATCAAATAGTTATTAAAATACATACACAATAAGTGATTAATAACATGATAGTCAAATGTGTGGGTTACATATAAATGAATATGGATTTAAGCGATGGACTGATATTCATTTAAAAATCATTTTGAGTTCATTTTGGTCCATTTATATCTAGAAAAGACAGTTTCTGTGCCATTATCTGATATAAGGATGTTCTGTGAAGACCAGAGATTAAAAGGCCCCCTTAGGAATTTCAGTCTTGTTCTGCTGGGTGGGGGAAGTCAATCCAAGGATCGACTTTATTACCTTTATGGTTTTACATGTGATGGCCGGTGTTGCATCTCAATTACTTGCCCCAAATTTGACAATCTCTTCTCTGAATTGAAATTGTCTAATGGTGTTAATTAGAAGCTGCTCTGTGAAAGAGTTGGTTGGTTGGCTATCTTGCTTCTGACTTGTGGCACTAGGAATGATTTACAACCTCCTGTTGCCTTTCTGAGGAATTCTGCTTGTGTTTCAACCACAGTCCTGATCGACTCTTTAATTTGTCTGGTTCGGGTCTGATACGCTACAATATTTTATGATAGTAAATTACATGTAACGCAATAAATAAATATAAAAACCCTGTGTCATATAAACTACCATTTAAATATTAGGGGGCAGATTATACTCACCAAGGCTGCAATTATATGATCAAAAACACATTAAAAAACATTGAATTAATTTAAAATTAGAATAATTGTTTGATAATATAATAATATGTTTCATTATTTTCTGTAACGGAAAAGCTCAATTTTAAGCAGCAGAAACCATGATACAGTTGGATTCTTTAATGAACAGAACAGTTTATAAAAATAAAATAAAAATAAAAAAAACATTATCTATGGGCACCTATGAATCAAACAAGTATTCATTCTGTGGAAGTCGTGGCCTAATGGTTAGAGAGTCCGACTCCCAATCGAAAGGTTCTGAGTTCGAGTCCCGGGAGTGCATGTACAATTCTCTCTCCACCTTCAATACCACGACTTAGGTGCCCTTGAGCAAGGCATTGAACCCCCAACTGCTCCCCGGGCGCCGCAGCATAAATGGCTGCCCACTGCTCCGGGTGTGTGTGTTCACTGCTCTGTGTGTGTGCACTTCGGGTGGGTTAAATGCAGAGCACAAATTCTGAGTATGGGTCACCATACTTGGTTGGAAATGGATACTATGGGGAAGTCGTGGCCTAATGGTTAGAGGGTTGGACTCCCAATCGAAGGGTTGTGAGTTCTAGTCTCGGGCCGGGCGGAATTGTGGGTGGGGGGAGTGCATGAACAGCTCTCTCTCCACCTTCAATACCACGACTTAGGTGCCCTTGAGCAAGGCATCGAACCCCCAACTGCTCCCCGGGCGCCGCAGCATAAATGGCTGCCCACTGCTCCGGGTGTGTGCTCACAGTGTGTGTGTGTGTTCACTGCTCTGTGTGTGTGCATTTTGGATGGGTTAAATGCAGAGCACAAATTCTGAGTATGGGTCACCATACTTGGCTGAATGTCACTTCACTTCAATTCTGTAAAACTTTGCAAATATACAGGACATTCATAGACATGTGATATGAGCAAAAGCTTGGTCACAATACAGCTGACAGCAACAGTTGGGTTGTTCAGTACTGTACAGGTCTATTTTAAGCTGGAGCTTAGCTAAGGTTCAGCTGAACTTCACCGCAGCATAATGAACATCATCCGTGGCTGAGTGTACCACAGTAGGAGCTGATGATGTGTTCTCTGTGTGAGACTTCTTGAAATTAATAGCTGAATAATGAACATCCTGATCATTAGTGTGAACTTCTGTGGGAACCGTAGACAAGGCTGCAGCATTATCATCCA
Source organism: Carassius auratus (assembly GCF_003368295.1). Lineage (NCBI taxonomy): Eukaryota > Metazoa > Chordata > Actinopteri > Cypriniformes > Cyprinidae > Carassius > Carassius auratus. The sequence goes on from NC_039289.1 coordinate 12,100,213, forward strand.
GTGCAGCAGAACCCGACTAAGAGTTTGAGCAGAAAAGAGGGCAGAAAATAAAATCTCAGTGACCGAACGCAAAATATATTTCAGCATGTGCATGTGAAATTAAATCTGTTTGTTCAAATCCTCTCACCTCTACACGCCGGTTATTATCCTCATGTTTTCGAGATGAATTAGTCTTTCTCCTCCTGTTTAAAAGGCATCATGTCAAAAAAAAAATATGGATCTAAAAGACTGAAAGACTTCTTCGTCTCAATCCAAACAATCCACCAACTTAAACTAAGCTTCAAAACAAGCTTATTCCAAAACCACATCACATTAACCATCACCAGCCATTAAAAGATTAATTTCACGGTGTTGATAGCTTCACTGATTATAACAGGAGTTTTTGGAGAGTGCGTGAACTTGCGCTATAGTCATATTTTCTTTGATCATTTAACTTAAATGCTATTTGCTCGCTTTCTGTAAATATTTTATTCGATTAGCTTACAATGTTTTTAATAAACTGATCAAGTTAAATACAAATACATTCGTATTAAAATAAATTTTGACATGGCCCCCTAATGAGCGGTAAAAACCTGATAGAGCATTCCATTTATTATTTATTTTTCTGGTCCAGGCGCCTGATGCCATCCCCAGCAAGATGCAGCCCCGAGCAGATGCCCATGTTGCCCATGCCTTAATCCACCACTGACTCCATTAACTCATTGAGTATACGCAGATCCATGAATATGCTACCTAGTTCCCACCTTAACTCATTCACTAACCCGGACCATCACAGTTCACAGTTAACAGAAGTAAATGCTAAAGTAAAAGCTACACAAAGGCAGTGACAATCTTGGATTAATATTTATCACTATGCCATTCACTATTTTTGAAACTGAATTTGTGAATTTCATTAACATTATAATCAAAGTGCAGTGTGTGTCTTGTTTACGTTGTGTCACCTTGTTTGTTATAGAGAGAGGATTTGGGAGTGCACAGAACTCATTACTGCACAGAACTCATTACTGAACAGAACGTTTTAAGCGGCGAGTGGATTTTGACTAACTTAAGCGCTTCTGATTGGCCACTGCATTCAAGAACTCTTGATTAGCTTCATTACTCAATGCTGCAAAAGCATGTTGTTAACAGAAACCTTTTTCCAGATATAAAAACGACAGGAATGGTTTCATGTTTGAGATGGCAGGAATTAGGCACTTCAAACAGCCATTTTGACACACCACAGTTTTAAGGAGAAAATACTCGCCTGACTGATGAACTTGCACGTGGTTTGTCTTTAAGCATATTAAAAATGCAAATTAAAAAATAATTTCACTTTAAATGAATAAAATTATGAATGAAAGGTAACTAGCTGTATAATCTCTTATAAAATAGTGTCTATGTGCACAGCTGCATACTGCACAGAATTTTCATTCATCCTGTCTGCTTCTGTTTCCATCAGTGTTGTAAATTTTAACAACTTGGTGCATGGAAAAATAAGAGCAATTTGAATGAGCTATCTGGAATCATTTGACTGTTTGATTCATAGTTTAAGTTTTTCAAGTGGATCGTATAAACACGCAATGTTTTCAACCATCTTCTGAGGGTTTCTTGTTTTTAGACTAGCCGGTAACAAAAAGCCGGTTTAAACATCAGTGAAATTAGTTGTAGTGCACATCCCTAGTTTGCACAGAAGCCATAAAAACTGACACAACAGATAAAAACAAACTGTTACCTGTACCACAGGACTCCTACGAGTGCAAGAATCAGAAACACGGAGAGTATGATTACAGAGCTCAGTAAAGCTGTGTTTGACGCAGGTATCTGGATTACTGGGCCTTCAAGAACAAGAAGCATGAAACAAACTCTGATATACTCAAAGCAGAAAAAAGATACTTATGATATTAAAACACTAACTTAATCTAATGCACTTCATCTGAACTCATCAAACATTCACACTGAAGCACATGTATCATGAGAGATGTGTTACCTCCTACAGCACAGGAATACTGGTGAAGCTCTTCATCGCTGACTGAGTCCAGGTACAGCTTGTTGTCTTTAGAGAATCCATCTGTTACCTGTCGTCTGTTCTTGTACCAGATGTAAGTATGTTTGTTGTTCAGAGTGCATTTAGTTGAACAGATTAATATCACTTCCTGTCCCTGTGAAATAACAGATGGACTGCTTTTCACCAGCGTATCTGAAAGAAAAAAAAGCCTATTAGAAAGTATAGAGGAAACCTTTTGAACAATCAGTATATCATGATCAGTTACCTGTCACAGTAAGAATGACTCCAGGTGATCCAGAGTATCGGTTTAAGTTAGTGATGATCCTGAATCGATATTCTCCAGAGTCACTGATCTTGAGCTCTTTGATTCTCAGTTTGTTCTCCACATACTCCACACGACCAGAAAACTGATGCTCCTCACGCAGATCCTTTAAGTCACCAGGCTGAACGTAATGCCAGAATGTTTTATTTACAGTATGATCAGAGGGATGTGTGTATGTGCTGGAAATGTCTACTGTTGAGCCGACCAAAGCACAGACTCTTCTAGAGGAGTAAGTCACATCCCAGCAGCCACTCTTAGAAATGCCTGAAAGAGACACAGATTACTGCTGTGAAAATTACAGTTAAGGTCTGTACACGTCAAGATGAATGTTCCGTGCGAAAATTCAACTTGAAAAACATTTTAATTTGACTCAATGGCTGCTTAAGGGGGAGGGGTTGTGATCTCTTTCCCGCCCAAGTAAACTGAGAAGTAAACTGTCCAACCAATAAGATTTGAGCTTTTGGTCACATAAATGGAGCTGCTGCTGGTACATAAAACTACAACATAGAGCCATAGACAGTAAAAGAAATGGACACAGCGACCCCATTGGAACTCAGTTGAGACAAATGAAACCCAGTTTTAGCGTTTTTTAGCACTTCCGTTTCTGACGCGCAGACTCAAACGAAGCTTGACGACGTCAGCAACCTGTCTGACAGATGTAAATCTTCTAAGTGGCTGTGCGTGCAAACTGCCATCGTTAATCTTGCAGAGACGGCGAGCTTGAGCGGGGAGTTCTTTGGCGTGAGTGAGCAGGAGTAAGTATTCTGATTAATTATTTTGTATAGTATTTTAAAATGTAACGCCAGTACGCCATATTAAGTTAATTGCCTGCGAGCTTCTCCTCCTGTCTGTACGGTAATGCGACAGAGAGCCGAGTGGTTATGACGCAATCGTTAGCCTATTTTTTACAAAAACTGTTTATACGGGGCCATAATGTAACATAGAAGGTAATGGAGCCCTTTATACATTGTTGTATATCTTTAGAAATAAATAATGGACAAACAGAGTATTTAAACGCCTCAGATGTAAAGTTATTCGCTGTCAAAGTGACGCCAAAATGAATGGGAGTCAATGGGAATGCTAACGCAAGTGAAGTTCTGCTAAAAGATGGCAGCCCCCACCCGACTTCAACTTCCGGTCGAGTTCCTTGCCCCTTGCATAGAGCAGATCACACACAGACTATTTTGCTGGCCCTGGCAAAGCTCAGTGCCCTTAAAGGAATAATTCACCTAAAAATGAAAAAAATACTGTTAATTCACTCACCCTAAGGAAATACAAGATATAGGTTACTTTATCTTCAGTAGAACAGTAACAGTAACAGTTACTGCCACTTGAGTTTTAAATCAGCGAGTAAAGTAACAGCATTTTTTTTTGGGGGGGGGGGTGATCTATCCCTTTAAAGCCCACTAAATCACAGCCCACACTATCTCTATCACTGCTTAGGATCAGTATGGAACACACACACAGCGACTGGAAGAACACCCTGCATCTTGGTTGGTATTAGAGGAAACTGAGAAAACAGTAGTAAAACGAATGATTGTCTGCTTAAAGGGGTCATATGATGCGATTTCAAGTTTCCTTTCTCTTAGGTGTTTTACAAGCTCTTGGTGCATAAAGAATATCTGTAAAGTTGCAACGACTAAAGTCTCAAACTCAAAGAGATATTCTTTATAAAAGTTAAGAGTTAACCACACCCCCTAAAAAGGCTCGTTCTAACATGGTAACTCACATCTACAACACGATGTGGGAAGATTTGCATAACGCTGTGCAAATGCTTACAAATAGAAAGAAGGTTCTCAATTTCAGTCATCCTGCGCCCCTACTCTGCAAATTTTGTAAATTTCTATTATCGCTTCAGACATTTGTTCTATTCAAACATAAGTGCCCTGCAAAGTGGACATCACAGGACATTCCATCATGATACCAGTTCGAAGCGAATGTATATGTTCTATTCAAAAAGCACTAAAGTGTGAGAGACTTTAATTTCAATTGTATTTATTTACAGAGGTAATGTACAGTATATAATGGCACACTTGTCCGTGTGTGAAGAAGTGAGGTAAACTTCAACAGATTTCCCCTGCTCAGGGATTAGGCAGCAATAAACACTCTGTAGGGACCATGTCAATTGGAACACAGATTATGCACAAAGCTCACTTCAAACGAGGACTTGGAATTGAGAACAACTGGTGTAGAGTAAGGCTTGTTGTTTGTTGTTTCTCCGATCACAAATGCAGACTTGGTTTTATATTTACGCAGCGCGATGCAAAGCAATGCATAAAAAACAATATAAGTCACTATAATCCATGATTAGGTCACCACTGGATGCAATAAATGGCTCGTTTTAAAATGGGTTTTATTGTTTTTGTCTTGTGGCGCTGGTTTTCCTACAGCGACATGCATCACAGTTAGTAAGGGGCATAACATTTCTGTCACACACTTGAGGTATTCGGCAAATCACAACGCACTGGATAGCTGGCCAATTACAGCATACCTCTCTTTTCAGAATGATGAGCTTTGTAAAAAAATAAAATAAAAAATAATGTTTTTGAACCTTTAACCACATAAACACATTTAATTACACCAAATACACAAAATAATGTTTTTTAGCAACATTATATGACTCCTTTAAATTAAAGGCAGTTGGGACCCAACGGTGATCTTTATGACTTAAAGAACCAGTGATCCATGAACATTGACATGTGGCCAAGAATAGGGTTTTCTGTCATTTACATGCACCTGATTTCAACACCAAAGAAATAAAACAAAGCCATACAAAAACCTTCACTATAATACAATACAGCTGGAACTAAATCTGGATGATCACTTGTGTCATCTTTATATATATATATATATACTTTATATCACCCAGCCTTAAAACTTGTTAAATGCATTATACAATTAACATTATGATTTTCTTTAAAGCTGCTATGAAACTGTATTGTGGAGTGCTGTATTGTGGCAAAAATCAAAGTGACAAGAACAACAATCAATACTCTGGCTGTTTTTTTATAGGCTCCTTGTCTCAAATGGCACACTAAGTCCGTGTGGTTTTCTTCCAAAAACATAATTTCATGACGTAATGACACTATTTAGATACACAAATGTGGAAATTACAAAGAATTTACATGACAAACATTAATCTTGGTATGAAAATAGCTTTATATGTGTCCTCTTATTTTCATTTGTGAACGAACACTGATATTATATTAGTGCTTATTCAATAAAAATATTAAGTGTCACTCACATACAGGAGAGGAGGAGTTCATAAGATCTCTAGTAAGAAAACATGAGTAACTGGCACCAGCTTCGGGTGAAAAATGACTAAGATCTTCTTTATATCGTCCATTTTTTTTCCAGTAGTAATTCTGAGGACTGGACGTCAAATCACAGGAAGTCTCACAGGTCAGTTCTATTCTCTGATCTCTCCGGTCTGTAGATTCAGGATTCATCCTCACCTGCAGGTCTGAAATAAAGTTAAAAATGTATAGTTTACAAATAAAAGCAGCTGAAGTGTTCAGAATCTGGACTCAGTTTCACCTGTGACTGTTAGACTGACGGCCGCTGAGCTGAGATGTTTAACTCCATCCTTCATGATGAACATGAGCTGATATTCTCCAGAGTCTGTCTCTCTCACGTCTGATATTGTGAGCGTTGAATAGCTGCTTGAGATCTCATCTTTCACCCGTCCTGAGTAATCGGAGTCTAAAGTCAAATCTTCAGGCTCATTGTTTTTTCTCCAGTTTGTTCTTTGTTTCTCGCTGAACCAGAACACAGATTTGATGTTGGCGTCGTCATAAGAGCACTTCAACTGCACATTGGTTTCACTCAGAGCACAAATATTTTCACAGCTCACAGAGAGATGGTCCAATGTTAGAGAGCCTGATTAAAAAGAAAAATATGAAAGAAAAAGAAAGGAAGAAAATAAAATAACAATATAACACTGAAACCGAAGGTTTGCATTTATAGAGAGATGCTGCTCTGACAAACCAAGTGATTCACTCTCAGAGCAGTGAGGAATCTCTCCTTAAAGTCTCAAATATCTTTAGTCTGTGTTGGAACATATATTTTTTAATGAAATTACTGCAATCTATTAACGCAATAATCTTACCTGAAATGTGTAGAATTAGGATCACTGATGCGATTCTGAAGTCCATGCTTTAACTTTCAAAATAATTAACTTTTTGGTCTAGAGTAAAACAACAAGAACAATGTACAGTTAGGCAAGCACACTTAATTTTAAACCATTTATCACAATAGCGCCTACATTAACTGCATTTGTTTCAAGTTAAAACATGGGTAAAGAAATGGGGTGTCAAGGTTTAACAGGAAATCAGATGATCTTATTTCCTTCCTTTTACTCCAGTCTTTTACTCACTTGTTGTTGAGCAACTGCAGTTAACCACTCACTTCTTAAGCATCTCTGTGTTTTGGAACTTAACCGTTAATGTTTTAGATTTTAAGTTTCCCAAACAGTTGATTTAATGACAAATAATGATAAATCTTGTTTCAAATATGTTTCAAATTTACAGAAGTGCATTTGTCCATTACATACGGTTTTGAAAAATGACTAGGTTTTAATGACTATTAAAGGTGAAATTTCATGAAAATCTGACTTTTCCTGGTTTTATGTGCTACAATCAGGTCCCCAGTGCATCTACCAACCAAGGAAATGTGAAAAATATTAACCCAGTTACTTTGTTTGGAAAGCCTTTTTCTTCAAGAGTATGAGGAGTCAGATTCCGCTCCCTTGGTGATGTGCAAAGGGATCTCATTATAATATTACCGCCCCTCAATCTGTAAGCTTCCACCCACAGCGCCATCATTTTGATTTCACAAACGATAGCGGTGTACCAGCTCAAATGCCATGTTGAAAGTGAGTAAAACATGCTAACTTTTCTGCCTTTGGTTACACAGACGAGCACAGAACACTATTTAGATTTCCAGCCTCAGAGGAGACAACAGAACAGTGGATTTATTGATTTATAAATAACAGCTGGGAAATAAATCCCTTGCTTATTTTAGATCTGTGTGGCAGCAGCAAGATACAGTAGATTTATTTCCCAGCAGTATACCTACACAGACATAACCCACTGTTTTTGTAACTCGTGTTAAATAAGTAAACTTTGTGAATGAGAACTTAGTTTAGTACTCACATGCTCAGTGACAGCCACTATCTGTCAGTCAAGACAAGTCAAGTCACCTTTATTAATATAGCACTTTAAACATAATACATTTTGTCAAAGCAACTGAACAACATTCATTAGGAAAACAGTGTGTCAATAATGCAAAATGATAGTTAAAGGCAGTTCATCATTGAATTCAGTTATGTCATCTCTGTTCAGTTAAATAGTGTCTGTGCATTTATTTGCAATCAAGTCAATGATATCGCTGTAGATGAAGTGACCCCAACTAAGCAAGCCAGAGGCGACAGCCGCATTGAACCAAAACTCCATCGGTGACAGAATGGAGAAAAAAACCTTGGGAGAAACCAGGCTCAGGTGGGGGGGGGGGGGGGGGGGGGGGGTTAGTTCTCCTCTGACCAGACGAAACCAGTAGTTCAATTCCAGGCTGCAGCAAAGTCAGATTGTGCAAAAGAATCATGTTTCCTGTGGTCTTGTCCTGGTGGTCCTCTGAGACAAAGTCTTTACAGGGGATCTGTATCTGGGGCTCTAGTTGTCCTGGTCTCCGCTGTCTTTCAGGGCAGTAGAGGTCCTTTCTAGGTGCTGATCCACCATCTGGTCTGGATACGTACTGGATCCGGGTGACTGCAGTGACCCTCTGATCTGGATACAGACTGGATCTGGTGGCTACGGTGACCTCGGAATAAGAGAGAAACAGACTAATATTAGCGTAGATGCCATTCTTCTAATGATGTAGCAAGTACATCGGGTGTTATGGGAAGTGTTCCCGGTTCCGGTTTACCGGGACTCATTGCAGCAGAGTGCGGCGTGGAATAGCACTTTATGTGCGGGTATAGACTCGTGTGTGCGGGATGTGGGAGAATAATTAGCATGTGCTCACACTAGACAGTCTTAATCCAGAAAGCCTGGTTCATTTGACTAAAGTGATCATTCTGTTCATCATAGATCAGTGAGTGCTAACCATGCCGAAGCACAGAGCTTCTGATATGTGCTGCAAGATTGTGTGAATATTTCTGAGCCGCAAAAGAGATAGATATGTAAAGCAATATACTGTGAGAGGGCCGTGTGTAACCACATCCCATATGACTCAAAATAATAAACCACAAAGTTAACCAAACTAAATGATTCACTCATCTCTGTTGAGCAAGAGAACTTCTCTGCTGTCTTCACACGCTATTGGAAACTTCCTATTTCCAACTCATAACGTCATAATTATGAGCTTGTTGCATTCTTTTCTGTTAAAAATAACAGTGGACAGTGGTTTGTGAATGTTGATGCTTAGCCTAAATAATTTGATCGGGAGCATCCCCTCCTGTGACCCATGATTTGTCTATATGTGCATTCAGAGCCAGTGAGCAACAGACTTTCATAATAATAATGAAAACACTGCGATAGTAACACTTTAACGTGCCCATATATAGCTTTAATGTATTTTTTTCATGAATTATTGTGAATTAATTTATAAATATATTTACAGTCAGCACCACATGATAGTTGCACCACATGCTATTTTAATTAAATAGTAAAATATATAGCAAAGCCACTTCAGGCATAAAGTTATTTATGTATTTATTTTTTCTCCATTTCAGTATCAGGATTATTAATAACATTCACAAAAACAGTTAATTTGATTGTCCACAATATATTGGATATGCACTGGAAACCGGTTAACAATTCACCAAACCTAACCTGAATATTAAGTTTACAGCTTTATTGTGTTTTTCCATTGTGACATCATCACTTAGCAACAGTCAGAACTGTCAGCAGCAACGCAACATCAATGATACAGTGATGTCATAAACAGTGACATATCAGTGACTGTTAGTCTGCATAATCAAGCAAGTCTCAAATAAAACAAAACGATAGTCCAGGTTTCCCCATGTTTTTTGTCAAAAGTTAAAATAGAAGTTTTGGTTTCATATTATTTTGATGGCACCTTTAACACATTCTGTTGACTATAAGTCAAGTGTACTAACTCTCATTAGAGTATTAGTATAGGGAATTAGTAGACTTGTAGGGTGCGGTTTGAAATAAGTTGACATGTACTTGCAAAGTTACTTACAGTAGAGTCAGTGGAATGTATTTGGGAGACCAGGACAACAAACCGTTAGTAGACACAAAGGTGCAACATTACTCATTGTCAACAGAATGTTCGAACCATCAAAATAAAGTGTTACCAAAGTATTAATGGGTCTGGAATAGGGAAGATTGTTTGAATATTGTCTGGGTTTTTTTATTTTTTATTTTTTTTATTCAGTAGTAAATCTGAGGTCTGGATGTTAAATCACAGATCAGTTCTACTGTCTCATTTATTGGGTCTGTAGATGCAGAATTAATCCTCACTTGCCTGCCTGAATAGAGTAAAAAATTAAGATAGATTAATCACAGTAAGAATTGTACATGCAGTAAAACCCTAATATGGACAAAGGCATCCAGCGATTGCGGTAGCTGAGCTGAATAAAAAGCAGAAACGTTGGTCTACTTTCAAAAGTAAGCCAATCTACAATTTCCTATTACGTAGTTGCCTAGTCACTGTGGTTTATTTTATTTGGTTTATGTGGCAATGTCCAAGCATTGTTTTTACTGTGCACTACTATCCAGTACTCTCCTGCTGATTTGATAATGGTGACGTCTGTCAGATGCGTGTGGGTGTGTGGTGTGGCAACGGTGGTTGTGTTATTTTCTCATGATGACATACAGGCTTATGCTCTGATTAAACTGGTGTATTTAAGCAGGCGTAGTTGTGTTGGCCTATTTTTATTACAAATGCATTTTAGTCTAGGCCCACCCGATTTTGTCTGGGACCAAAGTGATTCCTGGCTACACTATCGGTGTGTAGGGTGTCATAAGTCATAAGAGCACTTCAGCTGCCCATTGGTTTCACTCCAAGCACAACTATTCTTACAGGTCACCGAAATGCGGTTCAATTTTAGAGAGCCTTATTTAAAGAAAAGAAAATTTCTGCACTGGACATTAACACTGCTACTGACACTCTTTGCATGACTCTAACATCTTGCTTAGACAAATGTTATATTTTTGGGAAAAAATAAGAAGCACTAAGTACTTAGCGTCTTTTATTCCAATATAATAAAACGTTTCTGGAATCTGCATCTGCAATAGCATGTATTTACACAGTTTATGTATCTCAGAAGGGAAATGGATGCTTTTAAACTGCAGATACAGATGAATAAATAGGCCGCATGTTTTGTTTTCAATATAAATGTTGAAAACTTATATTTGAAATCATGTTAAACATGAAAAAAAAATTAAAACCACCAGTACTTGACAACAAGTGAATGTTACCGAGTGAGTCATTGAGATTCAACCGATTCATTAAAACAGCTGATTCATTCAGAAACAAATCATTTGACTGTGTTAATGAGTGAACCACTGAATCATTTATTCAGCCGATTTGTTCAAAAAGCTGATTGATTCAATAAGTAAACACCATCCATTGCTCAGAGACGCAAAACAGTGCTGTGATCTGTTTGGAACTCCTTTCGTTGGCAAAATTTTGAAAAAAAACAAGCAATATAATGTCTAAAAGGTAAGTAATTTATTGCTTTACTGAACTTGCATAAAATTATTATTTAATGTGTTCATTCATCTGCGGAAAAATTGTACTCTTTGTGTCATATAGATTAAGATAACTAGGCCTACATTCAATTATTTAAATATAAAAAACATAAAGAAGTATTTTTGCCGTCTACTATTAGAACACCTGGAATTTTGAGTTTTAATAGACTAACAAATCAATGTGCGTGCACTCTGTGTGGTTGGTGATATTTGGTGGCACATCATTACAACAACTCTTACCACATCATCGCAGACGACGTTGCATTGCGCACACCTGACTCGACACGAGTGGGAAATTTCATGAAATCATCCGCGGTTGTGTGCGTACTTTTTTGCACAAGAGTGTTTTTTTGGAGTCTAACTTGAGACTATTTAGTAGAAGTAGCGAATATACTTAGGGGAAATGTATCAGAATAAAATTATACATTTTAATTTGGAAATGTAGTCGAGTAAAAGTAAAAGTTGCCTAAAATATGAAAACTAAAGTAAAATACAGATACTCCCAAAAAATACTTAAGTACTGTAACAAAGTATTTTTACTTAGTTACATTACACCACTCCTAAAGACACATATTTTACGCCAGAACCTGACCAGTTAATACTATAATTTACATATTATATTAGCTCTAATTTATATATATAAACTTTTTATATGTACTGATAATTATGAATCGTCACAGCACTTATATTGTTGCTCTCTTGTTCGTCTGATTGCTTTTAATGTTCTCCTCATTTGTAAGTCTCTTTGTATAAAATCATCTACTAAATGTAAATGTAATGAAGTGCTTTTACAAAAGTAGTGTTCATTTTTGAGGTCTATCTGGCAATCTTAGTTCCTTCCTTTTTGTCTCCAACCTTTTACCTAATTGTTGTTGGCCAGTGGTGGTTAACAAGTACAACCAGTTTATTTTTATACTGTTTGTCAATCAGTTGAGTCAATGATGAATTACGAAATCCAGTATAAAACTTTTCCGTTTTACAGAAATACATTTTCTATTACTTTCATCAAAAGTTAATTTAAAGTTGATGTGACTATAACAATAAAATGAAGAAATATCAAATTTCTCTGATATTTGAAGTGATCTATTGACCATTGCACACAGTCATTAGTGTCTGCCAGGGCCCTTTCTATGATATTAATATTTTTAAATGTAAAAGTAGTGAAGTAATTTTGATCATCATATTTATTTATTTATTTATTTAAGATATAGCAGTAAAGGATAAAGTAATGCGATTTTTGGAATTGATTTTCCATCATTTATAATATCAGAATAGTTAATATTAAAAAATAATGTTCATGTCACTGTAGTGTAAATGATAATAATAAGTTGTGTGTGTGTGTGTGTGTGTGTGTGTGTGTGTGTGTGTGTGTGTGTGTGTGTGTGTGTGTGTTCAAGTGCATGGCAGAAGACTGACACAATATGATGGTGACCAGTTAACATTTTCCAGACCTAGACTTAAACCTCAGTGTTAGTTACTTATTGCACAATTGCTTGTTCCCCTGCTTAAAGACAGTGATATATCTGAATAAACTAAAACAGGAAACAGAATTGCTTGGGCCCTTTATACTAGAACAAATCCTTTTTAATAACCATTTTTTTCTGCTTATTAAATTGTTTTATTGATTATTCTGTGCATCATTGTGGTTACAGTTCATCCATTGAATAAAATAATGTGTGCACTTACACAGAAATAAAGAAATCAGATATTATACTTAATAAGATATTATACAGAATAAGATATTATACACAGAACACAAAAGCTGCACGACAATAAATGATGTGTCACTGTCTATGACATCACTTGCTGCCATAGGCGGAGTTTCACTTTTGTGCGTGGGGGGGCACCTACCAGCAGATGCGATGTAGCAGTCGATTCTGTTCCCCTCGGAATGTCTGTTTCCCTTTACGCAAACATACTACAATTCTTGCGTAGTTGCCGAGTTACTATACGTACGATCAGAACTAGCGTGCGCAAGAAGCGTGACTGGATGTAGGCTACGGCAAGTCAAATAGTTCAAAATACCGTCCTAAATCTTAAACTTGAAAATAAATTTAAGACGAGAGGTTTTTCAACTTGAAATGTAAAAACATAAGAAAAAAAACGGAACAACTGCAAGATTAATAATTTAAAAAAAAGAACATAAACGGGAGTATGAGAATCATTTTACTATGCTGCAGTGTAGCAAGAAATTTGTCCCTTTTTGCTTTCCTTACATCCAGGTGTATTTGCATGCGGGTATGTTGCCAAATCCGTGGAATTTAGGCTACTTTGGGAAAATGTTTGATTAACTATTTGGTTGGGTTTATTACACGGACCTGGCAACCCGTGGGGAAACAGACATTCAGAGGGGAACAGAATCGACTGCTACATCGGCCTCGGTTGCTGTGTCGGTAGCAGCAGTGGAATTGATGGTTGAAGTGCCAGAGTTAGAAAACTCCACACTTTTACTAGTGGGTTTATTAAATAAAGGACGAATGTCCATTTTGTTTATTTAGCATGTAGACTAAAGCGGGAACAGAACGAGAAGAGAGTCCACTCACATAACTTACCGTGATACTTTGAAGTCAAAATAAGCTTCTTTTTCAATATAGTAATTAAAAATAATTAATTCTAAACTTACTCATTATATCCACAAAAATTATAAGATAGGACAAATAAAATTAGAAAAATGAATTTTGTATTTATTTTTATTTTTCAAAGCACAAGACGGGCATTAATTGGCTCTGGTCTGGGGGGGGGCAGTGCCCCCCTTAGTCCCCCACCCAAATTTCGCCCATGCTCGCTGCGTCTCATTTCGGAGGCTGTAGGTGTTTCCATAGACAGTAAAAGAAATGGACACAGCGACCCCATTGGAATTCAATTAAGACAAATGAAGCCCAGTTTTAGCGTTTTTTAGCACTTCCGTTTCTGACGCGCAGACTCAAACGAAGCTTGACGACGTCAGCAACCTGTCTGGCAGATGTAAATCTTTTAGTAGCTGTGCGTGCAAACTGCCATCGTTAATCTTGCAGAGACGGCGAGCTTGAGTGGGGAGTTCTTTGTCGTGAGTGAGCAGGAATAAGTATTCTGATTAATTATTCTGTATAGTATTTTAAAATGTAACGCCAGTACGCCATATTAAGTTAATTGCCTGCGAGCTTCTCCTCCTGTCTGTACGGTAATGCGACAGAGAGCCGAGTGGTTATGACGCAATCGTTAGCCTATTTTTTACAAAAACTGTTTATACGGGGCCATAATGTAACATAGAAGGTAATGGAGCCCTTTATACATTGTCGTGTATCTCTAGAAATAAATAATGGACAAACAGAGTCTTTAAATGCCTCAGATGTAAAGTTATTCGCTGTCAAAGTGACGCCAAAATGAATGGGAGTCAATGGGAATGCTAACGCAAGTGAAGTTCTGCTAAAAGATGGCAGCCCCCACCCGACTTCAACTTCCGGTCGAGTTCCTTGCCCCTTGGGTGTTTCTCAATGTCAAGGAAGGATCCTCGGAAGCCAGTATTTCGAGGATACTACGTCATCGACATCCGTCGAAGGACTGTTCCAATTTCAAGGATCCTCGGAATTTCACCCAAGGACTGAGTCCTTCGTCCGAAGTATATCCTATACACAGGAAAGGATGCATATGTGTATCCTTCGCGGTCTTCGCGCTCTCAAATAACCCACAATCCTATGTGCGCAGCTTTGCTATCTGACGTTAGTTCAAAAATAAAAAAATGTTGAACATTAACGTAGTCGGAGCGTTAACGGTTTTTATTTACGTTACCAAACATTTGTTATAACTGTAGTAAATATAAGTAAAGTTTGACTTTTAAATGCCAGTACAAATTACTACCGTATTCGTATTGATATTGTAAATTATACAAATACAAATGGTTAAATGAACCGGACCTGTCATTTAACAATTGGTTGCTTAAATTTTTGGACAACTTTCCTTACATTCCTTTCCTTACAAAAGTTGTCCAAAGTAATTTAATGATACCATTCACAGCGTTATTCAAACGGACCTTTAAACGGCACGTAATGACGCAATTACGTGCACTTACTAGCCTGTTCCATTTATGTGTTCTCCGAATGCTAAAGAGGACTCTCACCTAGGCTCTGAAGGAAGTGACTTGGAAGGATCAGTCCTACCAAGGAACTATCCTTGACATTGAGAAACGCCTTGTGTCCTCCGGAGGTCGCATTTGAAGGCTGCATATGTCATCAGGAAAGTCTAATTTAAGAAAAATAATAATTACAAAATTGACTGTTATTCCTTGTGATGTTTAAAATGCTATAGTTTATTTTTTACTTCGCTATTTAATGGTTACTTTTCTTAAATGAGACTTCCCCGATGACGTATGCAGCCTTCAAATGCGTCCTCCGGAGGACGCAGCCTCCGAAATGAGACACAGTATCAATAATGTAGCTGCTGACAGTTCTGAATGTTGCTAGGTGATGATGTCACAATGGAAGAACACAATGACATCACTCCAGCGGCTCTGACTGACAGACAGCAGATGACAGATGTGGAACATCAGATTCTGAAACAGACAATACAAAAACATTAAATACGTCATAGCATATGTGCCATTGAATCTTATATATCAAAGTTGTTTAAATATGATATATACAAAAATGTTTCCCTTCACTTTTGTTTTCAACTTAGTTTTGAATTGAGATGCATTCTGATGAAAAACCTTTTGAATCATAATGGACAATCTTATAACCTGAATTTATTTCATTATTTATCATGCAATTATTTTACTCACCACATCCACAGAGCTGCTATTATGAGAAACTGAGGTGAAAACACCAGCAGAGTGACAGCATAATGGCTGAACTCTGTGCTGTCCACTGGATCTTCTCAACACAAAGAAGTGAATCATGACTATCAGAGAAACCATCTGAACTCATCAAACATTCACACTGAAGCACATGTATCATGAGAGATGTGTTACCTCCTACAGCACAGGAATACTGGTGAAGCTCTTCATCACTGACTGAGTCCAGGTACAGCTTGTTGTCTTTAGTGAATCCATCTGTTACCTGTCGTCTGTTCTTGTACCAGATGTAAGTATGTTTGTCGTCCAGAGTGCATTTAGTTGAACAGATTAATATCACTTCCTGTCCCTCTGAGAGAACAGATTGGCTGCTTTTCACCTGCATATCTGAAAAAAAAAAAAAAAAGCTTATTAGAAAGTATAGAGGAAACCTTTTGAACAATCAGTATATCAATCAGTTACCTGTCACAGTAAGAATGACTCCAGGTGATCCAGAGTATTGTTCTGAGGCAGTCATGAACCTGAATCGATATTCTCCAGAGTCACTGATCTTGAGCTCTTTGATTCTCAGTTTGTTCTCCACATACTCCACACGACCAGCAAACTGATGCTCCTCACGCAGATCCTTTAAGTCACCAGGCTGAACATAATGCCAGAATGTTTTATTTACAGTATGACCAGGGGGATGTGTGTATGTGCTGGAAATGTCTACTGTTGAGCCGACCAAAGCACAGACTCTTCTAGAGGAGTAAGTCACTCCCCAGCAGCCACTCTTAGAAATGCCTGAAAGAGACACAGATTACTGCTGTGAAAATTACAGTTAAGGTCTGTACACGTCAAGATGAATGTTCAGTGTGAAAATTCTACATGATAAACATTTTAGGATTTTAATTTGAATCAATGGCTGTTATTGGGCGATATCTTTCCAACCCATCGCACTGAGAAGTAAACTGTCCACACAACAAGATTTGCACTTTTTGTCACATAAACGGAGCTGCTGCTGGTACATTAAACTACAACATAGAGCCGATCTCTCACAGACTATTTTGCTGGCCCAGGCTGATACACACTTTTGTGAATTGAGAGAGCATGAATATGAGAAAGGAAGCAGGTCACCAAGACCTGGTTGGGAGAAAGCCAGTTAAAGGAATAATTCACCCAAAAATGTAAAATGACTGTTAATTCACTCACCCTCAGGAAACCCAAGATGTGGGTGATTTTATCTTCAGTAGAACAGTAAAGAAGAGTTTTAGCTAAAACCGTGGTCCATGGTGAAGTCAGCAGTTACTGCCACTTGAGATTTAAATGTGCAACTAAAGTAACAATTATTATTATTTATTTTTTTGGTGGGAGGGAGGTGAACTATCCCTTTAAAACCCACTAAATCCACACTATTTCTATCACTGCTTAGGATCAGTATTGAGGACATGCAAAGGAACACATCCACAGTGATTGGAAAAACAACCTGCAGCTTGGTTGGTACTAGTAAGGAAACTGAGAAAACAGGAGTAAAACAAATGATTATCTGCTGAAATTTAAGACAGTTGGACTCAACAGTGATTCTTATGACTTAAAGAACCAGTGATCCATGATAGAGCTCTAATTGAGCCTTAAAAGTTAGGCCCGACAGGACCCAAGCCCGACAGATTTTGGCCCGAGCCCGACAAGTACATTTAGATTGACAGCTTTTTAAAAGCCCAAACCCGTTTACAGCCCGACATTAGTCAAATATGCGCACGCACACAGCTCTTTTGCCTTTTGTCAAGAATGAGCCATTTATACATATTTTAACAATTTAAGCTATAGGCCACTTGGAAGTGTCACAAACCCTTGGTCGTGATCCTGGCTCTGGCTGATTGCTGGTGGGCATGTTCTCCAGTGATCCTGTCTTCTCACCTGCAGTTCATCACGTCAGTCAAGCACACCTGTTCCATTTCAAGCAATCTACTCTCTTATAAAAGCCAGACCAACTTTCCAGTCCCCGGCGGATCGTTGTACCATTCATGTTCCAGCCTGAACCTTGGAATCAAATCTCTCACCAGAATCTCAGGACACAGATTACTGAAACTGGATCACCAACCGTCTGTTCTGCGAGAACATACCCTGCTCATACATCTCTGTTTAAAACTTGGGGTTAATAAATTTACCTTTAATTGAACTGACACTCTGGTCTGCATTTGAGTTCTGGTTCCCGGTCCTGACAGAACGATCCGGCCATTATGGACTCAGCAGACCTAGAGCCAGTTCGCCATTGCGGTATCCACTCAAGGAGCAATCCTGAATCAGCACAGTACCGCGCTTAGGGAAATTATGGGAGGACTTCAGGACTTGTCTCTCCGTGTGGAAACCCTTCAGGAGTCCCTGCAAAATCCTCCTCCAGCCCCTGAACTGGCCGAATCAGTCACAGCTAATCCTGCCAGGGAACCTTGGGTTTCACCAGCGGAAAGGCACGATGGGATCCTAGGTCAGTGTAAGACATTTCTCATGCAATGTGGTCTAGTTTTTGCTCTCCAACACCTCACCTATGCCACAGAGAGATCCAAGATTGCCTACCTCATCGGGTTGCTGCGAGGAGCGGCCTTGCAGTGGGCTTCAGTTCACTGGAGGAGACAGGACCAGTTTACCACCACCTATGTTGCATTTACTGCAGAGATGACCAAGGTTTTCGACCATTCGGTCCAAGGTAATGACGCTTGCATGAGATTGTTCTCTAATCACCAAGGACTCTGGAGTGTGGCGGAGTACGCCATTGAGTTCCGAACATTGGCCGTAGAGAGTGGGTGGAATGAGGCGTCCCTGCTGGCTGTGTTTATCAAAGGTTTAAGGGAAAGATTAAAGGATGAACTGGTGACACATCCTAAACCTGTGAACCTGGATAATCTCATTGCTTTGACAATTCGTATAGACAATCGCTGTCGAGAGCAACGACGACAGAAACAACACAACCCTGGCGGTGATGTCATTCCTCACCGAAGAGATCACTCCACAGGATCCAGATATTTTCCTCGTCATATACTTCCACTGGAGCCCATGCAGCGAGAGGAGTTCCCGGAGGGCAAGCCCATGCAGCTGGGTCGGAACCGTCTCAGTGCAGATGAACGAGAACACCGTAGAGGAACAAACGCTTGCCTCTACTGTGGACAACCACACAAAGAAATCTCCTTTTTTGTTATTGACTCACCATTTATACCGTTACTTTTGGGGCACTCCTGGTTAACCAGACATAATCCTCATATTGACTGGATATCTGCTAAGGTTCATAACTACAGCTCTGCCTGTCTTGCTAGTTGTTTGCGGTCTGCTCTGCCTTCTTCTTTAACCCGCCATAAACCCGAACCAGACCGGCCAGACCTGTCATTAATCTCCACTGAGTACCACGAGATATCGGAGGTGTTCTGTAAACAACAGGCTCTCTCACTTCCCCCGCACCGACCCTATGACTGCGCCATTGACCTGTTGCCTGGATCTACGTTTCCTCGGAGCCGTCTGAGCGGGTGGCAATGGAGGAGTACATTAACAATTCCCTGGCAGCTGGGATTATCCGCCCTTCGTCAACACCTCTTGGAGCCGGGTTTTTCTTTGTGGGTAAGAAAGATGGGACCCTCCGCCCATGTATCGACTTCAGAGGTTTGAATGATATCATTCAAATATGATATCTGTAAAGAACAAATATCCACTACTACTCATGAACTCAGCCTTTGAATTTCTCCAGCGAGCTACAGTATTTTCAAAATTAGATCTCCGCAATGCCTACCACCTGGTCCGAATTCGTAAAGGAGATGAATGGAAGACGACCTTCAACACCCCTCTGGGACACTTTAATTACCTGGTTATGCCTTTTGGCCTGTCTAACTCACCTGCCGTCTTTTAGTGTCTAATCAATGATGTGCTTGATATCCTCATCTTTTCCCAGAATCAAGCAGAACATGTCCAGCATGTCTGACAGGTCCTCCATCGACTACTGGATAACCGTCTATTTTTCAAAGCAGAGAAGTGCGAGTTTCACGCCTTCACCATCACCTTCCTCGGTCACATCATTACCAGAGGTCAGGTGAGGATGGATCCGGAGAAGGTGAGAGCAGTCTTAGATTGGCCCCGACCAGATACAAGGAAACAGCTACAGAGATTTTTGGGGTTTGCTAACTTTTATAGACGTTTCATTAGAAATTACAGCTGCACTGCTGCACCATTAACTGAACTAACCTCCCCAGCTAGACCGTTTGTTGTGGTTAGTGGACCTGTGGGAGTGGGGGCAGTCCTGTCCCAGCAGTCACCTGAGGATAACAAACTTCACCTTTGTGCCTTTCTATACCATCGTTTATCTCCCACAGAAAGAAACTATGATGTCGGGAACCGGGAACTGCTGGCTGTGAAGTTGGCTCTCGAGGAGTGGTGACATTGGCTATAGGGCGTAGATCAACCGTTCGTGGTTTGGACCGACCATAAAAACCTGGAGTACATCCACTCGGCGAAACGCCTGAATACTCGTCAAGCCAGGTGGGCTCTTTTCTTTGGTCACTTCAATTTTGCCCTTACCTACAGGCCTGGATCCAGAAATATGAAGCCTGACGCATTGTCTCGGCTGTTCGTGAAGGAGGAGACTATTGCAGAACCCGACACCATAATATACCAAAAACCTGTGTCATTGGGGCAGCCATTTGGGAGATTGAGGGTAAGGTGAGAACAGCCCTTCAGCAATAGCATGACCCAGTTAATGGCTCCCCGGGTCATCTGTTTGTGCCTCTCTCTGTCCGTCCGTCCATCTGTATTACAGTACAGTCTGTATCACTCCTCCAGACTCTCATGCCATCCTGGAGTGGCACGCTCTTTGGCCTTCCTGCGCAGACGATTCTGGTGGCCAGAGATGAGGAACAATGTCCAGACCTTTGTTTCTGCTTGTCCCATCTGTGCACAGAACAAGGGTTCCAACCAGTGTATCTGCAGCCGCTTCCCATACCTTGTCGTCCGTGGTCTCACTTATCACTGGATTTTGTATCTGGGCTACCTCCCTCGAAGGGTATGACTGTGGTTCTCACTGTGGTGGATCGTTTTAGCAAGGTTGCACATTATCTGTCTCTGCCCAAACTGCCCACAGCTAAGGAGACTGCCGAATTCTTAGTCTCTGTGGTGTTCACGGTCCACGGCCTACCTTTGGACATCATCTCGGAAAGAGGTTCACAATTCACTTCAGCCGTTTGGAAGTCATTCTGCCGAGCCATAGGGGCCACCATAAGCCTGAGCCAACCAGAAACTGAAGACCAACCTGCATTGTTTGGCTTCCTCCAACCCCACATCCTGGACATCTCAGGGTGGAGTATGCCCACAACACGCTTCCCACATCTGCCACGACTGTCACCTTTTCAATGTGTCTATGGTTTTCAACCCCCGTTGTTTCCCTCTCAGGAGAAAGAGTTGGCTGTTCCCTCCATCCAAGCATATATCTGCAGATGTCATCGCACCTGGCAGCAAGCCCGGGCCACCCTTCTGAGGACCTCTGCCTAATATGAGCGTCACGCAAACCGTTATCGGACTCCTGCACCCTCCTATTCTGTGGGGCACAAGGTATGGCTCTCCACCCGGGATCTCCCATTAAGATGGAGCTGGGTTCCCCGGCAGCAGGTTCTGGATGCTGCTCACATTCGGGTATTCCATCGCTCTTACCCTGAGAAGCCTGGAGGAAGTTGGAAGTTGGAATAAAGAAATAAAACAAGTCCTCTGTATCATCGTAACATCTCAGCACCAATAAAAAATAGTCTTTTCAATAAAAACTTTTATGAACCTGGGTGCGGACAGGCTGTTCAGAGGCAAGGTGGCCCCAGGCGATTGTGCGCTGCATCCTCAGACGGTACAGCAAATTTGGGCAGTCTTCGGGAAGGCAGAGGTCGACCTCTTTGCTTTGGAAGATTTTCTCATTTTTCTCAATACAGAGAGATGCCCTGGCCCACATCTGGTCCAGGGCTCGCCTGTATGTGTTTCCTCCTATCGCCCTGATTCCCCAGATCATCGGGCAATTCAAGGAAACCAAATGCTCTCTTCTCTTAGTAACTCTACTCTGTAAGAACCAGGCTTGGTTTCCAGAGCTGATGCTGCTGGTAAGGGATGGTGAAAGGCATGATTTGGCATCCCCTCCTAGAGTGGTGGAGACTTCATGTCTGGTGCCTCGACGGGATTCTAATAGGCTCCCAGCGAGAGTAAGCAACACCATTCTTGAGCAACACCAGATATGAGTATATGTGGAATGTTCTAAACTGTTTAGGCAGTCTGAACAGCTGTTTATTTGCTTTTGAGGCAGCCAGAAGTGTCTGCCGGTCACTAAGCAAAGACTGTCTTGCTGGATTGTTAATGCAATAGCTCTGGCTTATGCATCAGAAAGACTGGATGCGGCATATCTTTCATTGAGCTCTGTGCGACCACCGGCTGGTCATCACTGTCCAGTTTTGCTAGATTCTATAACTTAGACACTCCCGCTCTGTAGGCGTGGATTCTATCTGTTTAATCCTCCCATATGGTTAGTGGTTCTGAACAAACGTGAACAAATCAGGCTTCAGGAGAAAGGAAAAAAGGAGTTTTCCCATACATAACAACCGTTCTTTTATCTCAGGGAACCAAGATTACACTAAGTAATCAAAGCATTTTCTGTCACTTATATGCACCTGATTTCAACACCAAAGAAATCAAACAAAGCCATACAAAAGCCTTTGCAATTAATCTGCTAGAAAACATTATAATACTATACAGCTGGAACTAAATCTGGATGATCACTTACATAATCGTTTTATATATATATATATATATATATATATATATATATATATATATATATATATATATATATATAAATACATTTACATGTATCCCCATATATATACACATGTGTGAACAAACACTGATATTATATTAGTGCTTATTTTAATAAAAAAATATTAAGTGTCACTCACATACAGGAGAGGAGTAGATCCTAAGATCTGGAATAAGAAAACACGAGTAACTGACACCAGCTTCGAATGAAACTTCAATGCTCCTGGAATGACTAAGATCTTCTTCATATTGTCCATTTTTTTTCCAGTAGTAATTCTGAGGACTGGACGCACAGGAAGTCTCACAGGTAAGTTTTACTCTCTGATCCATCTGGTCTGTAGATCCAGGATTCATCCTCACCTGCAGGACTGAATTTATCAAAAAAATAATAAAACTTTACAAATGAAAGCAGCTGAAGTGACCAGAATCTGGACTCAGTTTCACCTGTGACTGTTAGACTGACAGCCGATGAGCTGAGATGTTTAACTCCATCCTTCATGATGAACATGAGCTGATATTCTCCAGAGTCTGTCTCTCTCACGTCTGATATTGTGAGCGTTGAATAGCTGCTTGAGATCTCATATTTCACCCGTCCTGAGTAATCTGAGTCTAAAGTCAAATCTTCAGGTTCATTGTATTTTCTCCAGTTTGTTCTTTGTTTCTCGCTGAACCAGAACACAGATTTGATGTTGTCCTCGTCATAAGAGCACTTCAACTGCACATTGGTTTCCCTCAGAGCACAAATATTTTCACAGGTCACAGAGAGACGGTCCAATGTTAGAGAGCCTGATTAAAAAAAAAAAAAAAAAAAACAAGAAGGAAAGAGAGGAAGAAAAGAAAATTAAAAAAACAACACTGAAACAATGAGGTTAGCATTGATGGAGAGCTTCTGCTCTGACAATCCAAGTGATTCACTCTGAGAGCAGTGAGGAATCTCACCTCAAAGTCTAAAATGTCTTTAGTCTGTGTTGGAAATTTTTTTTGATGAAATGACTGCAATTTATTAATACAATAATCTTACCTGAAATGTGTAAAATTATGATCACTGATGTCATTCTGGAGTCCATACTTTAACTTTAAAAACAAATCACTTTTTGGTCTAGAGTAAAACAACAAGAACAATGTACAGTGAGGCAAGCACACTTTACTTTGAAACCATTTATTACAATAACTCCTACATTAACTGCATTTTGTTTCAAGTTTAAACATGGGTAAAGAAATGTGGTGTCTATGTCTGAAGTTTAGCAAGCAATCAGATGATCTTATTTCCTTCCTTTTTCTCCAGTCGTTTACTCACTTGTTGTTGGGCACAGAACTTTCCAGTTTCCAAACTGTTGAGTCAATGATAAATCTAGTTTAAAACATGTTTCAAATTAACATAAATGCATTTGTTCATTGCATATGTTTTTGAAAAATGACTAGGCTCTAATGACTTTTAAAGATGACATATCATGAAAATCAGACTTTTCCATATTTTCAGTGTGATAACCAGGTCCCCGGTACATCTACCGAAAAAATATTAACCCATAAGCCTTTTTCTTCAAGAGTCACCCTTGGTGATCTGACAAAGGTATTTCATTATAATATTACCTCCCATTCATCTGTAAGCTTCCACCCATGGCACTTTCATTTTACATTTAAACATTTAGCAGACTCTTTTATCCAAAAGCGACTTACAAATGATAACATTAGAAGCAATCAGATCAACAAGAGAACAACAACAGTATACAAGTGTCATGACCAGTCTCAGTTAGTCTAGTACAGAACACATAGCCAGGTTGTTGTTTTTTTATATAAATATAAGATTATGAAAGACAAGAAAAGAATAGGTAAGTGCTAGTATTTAATATAAAAAGTTGGTTAAGTGCTTTTGAAAAAGATGAGTTTTTAGATGTTTTTTTGAAAATGAGTAAAGACTCAGCTCTTCAAATTGAGATTGAGAGGTCATTCCACCAGCTGGGAAAAGGTCCGTGAGAGTTATTTTGAACTTTTTTCGGATGGCACTACAAGGCGTCATTCATTTGCAGAGCACAAACTTCTGGAGGGCACATAAGATTGAACTAGTGAGTTTAGGTATGTTGGTACATCAGTACCTTGAATTTGATGCAAGTGGCTACTGGTAGCCAGTGTAACCTGATGAGGAGAGGAGTAACATGAACATTTTTGGCTCATTGAAGACAACCCTCTGTGCTGCATTCTGGATCAGTTGCAGAGTCTTGATAGCACATGCAGGAAGGCCCGACAGGAGGGCATTACAATAGTTCAGTCTGGAGAGAACAAGAGCTTGGACAAGAAGTTGCGTGACCTGCTCTGACAGGAAGGGCCTAATCTTCCTAATGTTGTATAAGGCAAATCTGCAGGACCAGGTCGTTGTAGCAATACAGTCTGTGAAGCTTAACTGATGTTCCATCACAACTCCTAGGTTTCTAGCTGTCCTGGAGTCAAATCAAATCAAAGTTTATTTATAGAGCACCTTTTTAAAACAGCAGGTGTTCACCAAAGTGCTTTACATACAATATAAAATAAACAGTAAAGCTAAAAAGCATAAAAGGAATAAAATAAAATAAATGAAAACACAATAAAATATGCAATATATACAATAATGATTTATAACACACACAAACTCCTAACAGGTAACTCTCATACTGTGTTATATGCTGTACTATACAAATATGTAAGCAAGTGAAGGTGCCTGCCTAATGTACAAAGGTAAATTATTCCAGAGTTTTGGAGCCGCTACTGGAAAGGCACGCTCACCTCCGCTCTTTAATCTTGCATTGGGGGAGACTAAAAGCTGTTGCCCAGCAGACCTAAGTGCTCTGGATGGAGCAAATGGCTCTAATAGATCTGAGAGGTATTCAGGAGCAGTGTTATTTAATGATTTAAAAACTAAAAGTAAAATCTTGAAATCAATTCTAAAGCGAACTGGCAACCAGTGAAGGGAAGCTAATATAGGTGTAATGGAGTCTTGTTTGCATGTCCCTGTTAATAAACGTGCAGCCACATTTTGTTCCCTCTGCAAACGTGTTAGAGATGCCTATTACAATAGTCCAGGCTGGTTGATATAAAAGCATGGATGACCCTCTCAAAATCAATAAAAGATACAAATGACTTGACTTTAGATAATTGCCTTAACTGATAAAAACACAATTTAACTACCAAATTAATCTATCTATGTAGTATACATTTTATCTAGTCACCATCCATTAAAACACATAGGCTTTTTACAACGGGCTTCACATATGAATTTAAGTCACCAAGATCTACATCAGGGGTATTGATGGTACCACCAGGTCGAAAAAAAATAATTTCAGCGACTTAGGCGTTAGAAGAGTAGGCCCTAACGGCTGCAGGTAGTGAACTGCATGGTTGTTGGCGCCTGGTCGGTAGGGCTCGAGCCGATGCTCAATGGGAGCTTGTGGCGTTGGAACGGTGAGCCCTACCGGCCGATAAGGAGGAGAAGCATGGTTAAAGTGCCCGACTGGGAGGACCCGAGTTGCCTCAACCGGAGTAGGTAAAGGTGCTGATAGCCCCTGCTGTTCAGTGGGCGAAGGGCCTAATGCTGACGGAGAGGGCCCATGAAGCCTCAGACAGGAGATTGAGACTCAGGATGACGGACTTCTGGGTCCTCTTGGTTTGGCAGATAAAAAGCTTTGTGCTGGCCGACAAGGAGGACTGTGGCGACATCCGAAGGGAGATCCCGACTCACGGCATCACATGGATGAGACTCACGGACGGGGCGAGAGTGGAAAACCCGACTGGGAGGACTCTTGTGGCATCAGATAGGGCATTAAACTCAGAACATCGGGGGCATTAAAATCAGAACATCGAACGGGTAAGCCTCGCCAGGCGGGGTTAAAAGATGTGAAGATGGCTGAGAGTTTTTTTTTTTTTTTTTTTTTTTTGCAGTAATTGATGAGAGGTCAAGACTCGTACCGTCGGACAGTTAAGCCTCACCTACTGTCAAATGGAATGGTAAGTTCCCGAGGCTCTCGTTGACGTCTTATGGGAGTTCGCTACTCAGGGCATGAGTCGGGTAAAACTCGACGACCGTAGGAAGGAAGGAGGGTTTGTTTGTGTGTTTGGTACTTGCGGCATCGGATGGCTTGTTTATTGGTTAGATCGGTTTTGCAACCTAGACCACGTGGAATGGTAGTGATTGTCCGGCCAGGAGGCTCTCGCCAGCGTCCGATGGCGATTTCTTTTTTTTTTTTTTTTTTTGCATCTGCGTACGGAAGTTATCAGTCTAAATGTTCTGCAAAATCAGTCAATGGTGTAAAAACAATAGTAGATTTAATTTAAGGACCAACGATTTAACCCTAATATGGATGTAAACGAACAACTTAAATATAAGGTATACAAAAACAGGTAAGATCATATATTTGGAGTGAGTTTGGTTGAACTGATGCCTTGGTCATACGCGCTCCCGACCACGTGCCTCATGATGGGACCGACGCGCCGACCCGGAAACAAGAATGAGATGCGTTCGAACATAACTGTGGCATTAAACTCTGTTAGTGAGAGCTCGTTTCAAATATGGCACGTATCAGATTACCTGTTAAAGTACGGTGGAATGCCTTATATCTGCAAATGATGTATGTCTATTTGTGAATGGAGACTTCTTCGCCGCCTACAGGCTCACATCATCCTTTGAGAGATGGGATAACAGAGCGGTTTGATAGCTGAATTATGGTAGGCCGCCTAATAATGATAATAAAAAACGTTGATTGGAGAATGAGCCTAATATAATCTTGGCTATCGTCGATACATGATACGATCACCACAACCTAGGATGCATGGCATACCTTTTAAGCGGAGGTGATGTCGATTTTTATTTTTTTTTATTTTATTTTTTTATGCGGGAGCAGACACTGCTGCAGCAGAGGGAAGATACGGGAAAGGCTCCTGTGGGAGCAGGCACTGCTACGGCAGTGGGGAGATATTCGTTTTCCTGACATAAGTTACTAAATAACTGTCATTGAAACAATGTTTTATGGAAACATTGGTCAAATATCGAAGGCAGAGTCTTTAGACTTTAAATTGATGCACGGTTTGTCCAGATCAAGTAAGAGAGTGATGTTTAACATGCTGTGAAAGTGAAACGATAATAAACTGGGGCCGTTGGCAATGCTTGCAAGCAAATTAGTTAATAGCAGTTATGTGCTATTCGCTTCCAAGTGGTTTCTAAAGATATTTACTTGCCCGTTTTTCCCGTATTACGGTCCTAAAAAGGCAACAGAAATTTTACTCACACTTGCTATCCTGCATCAAAACACGAGGGCAGTTGCGTTTTAGATGAATTTTGAGGGATCACGCCAGTGAATGGTGAAATAGGTCCCTAAATAAATTGGTCCTGCCAGAATACTTGCATGGAAATTTAAATTTAAATGTATGCATTTAGCAGACGCTTTTATCCAAAGCGACTTACAGTGCATTCAGACTATCGTTTTTTTGTTTGTTTGTTTTTTTTACCTATCATGGAACTTATGTCTGTATCATTTCTGTGAGGTTTAAACGTGAGAGATAAGGCAAATGTAATGTCTTGAACATTTCAGTGTGGGTGAAGACTCTGGAAATAATGCCTTGGCTTCGTGGTTAAAAGTGACATCATCATCATCCGACTGTCTGTCTTCTAAATCTATGCGCACTCCACACTCCAGATCAGCAGATGGTGGTAATGCACCTTTAAGCTGGTTTGCCAAAACCGCCATAAAACACTGGTAGAAGAAGAAGAAGACGGAACTGCATCATGACGTCGTTTAACAAACTTTAGCCGCGAACCTGCTTTTAGCGTCTTCACCTGAATATGTATTGGTTTACGTCACGCGGTCTGCGCTGCTAGAGGAAGCGGCCTCAAACTGGGCCAATGGATAGTGGTACGTCAGCTATATTTATACTATGGGATTGATTACTTGATTATGGTCCACCTGTGTCAATTAGGCCAAGTATCTGAGGCGCTCCTCCCGAATCTTGTTAATAAAAACATAATTAAAAAAAACTGCTAAAAGTTTTCACGTTTCTTTGGAAAATTCCTAACTTATTTGTTGAGATGTATTTAAAACAGAATTAATAGTGTTGATTAGAACACAAGGTTTATGAGAATTATTTGTGATGACATTTGAGAAATATTTTGACTTTTCCATTTTTACAGTTTTTTATATTTAAACAAGCTGTCTTTCAAGATCTCAGACGAAACCTGCAGCCTATCCTTTTCCCACTGGCGTTCCGCTCTCCTGCACTCATGCCTAGAAGCATGGGTAATGTCATTTAGCCATGGTTCAGATTTTGGCTTAGCACGAATAGTCTTGAAAGGGGCAACATTGTCCAGTGCATTCTGACAAGAAGCATAAAACAATGATGTTAAATCATCAGTATTATAATGCTGAGTGGACACTGAGAAGGCCATTTTTGTGCTTTCAAAAACATCAGTAAACCTGTCTGCGGTTAAAGAGTTAAATGAGCGACAGCGACGAGCAGGAGCACATGGTTTAAAAAATCTCGAATTTCACAGGCATGTGGTCAGAAAAAGTAGCATCACAAACATTAATATTGTTAGACAGGTAGATCACACGATAAAACCAGGTCTAATGTGTGTCCGTGCTCATGTTTAGAGCTAGCCACAAACTGCATCAAGTTAAACGACTTGAAGTCTTTAACCAATGGCTTGGAGGGACAACAGATATAGATGTTAAAATCTCTAAATGCTAAAAACTCTGTCATACTTTGGCATGATTTCAGCCAGAAAAATCGGAAAAACCATTTATGAAGTCTTTATGGTATTTGGGAGGAAGATAAATCACAGAACATAGCACTGGCTCAAAGCTTGAGTAGAAGTTGCACATCACACGCTGGCAGTTTAATTTTTCCTTAAAAATAATTGCAATTCCTCCACCCCGACCTGTAAGTTGTGGAGAGTTAAAAAAGTCACAGTTTAAAGGTAAAACCTCCGAAAAGGGGCTTAACTCACCCTCGTTCATCCAGATTTCAGTCACGTACAGTAGATCCAAGTTATTTGAGGTAAAAAAATTCATTTAAGATAAAAGTTTTGTTTACCAGTGACCTGGCATTTACCAGGGCAATCCTGGCCGGAGCTGGGTTATCTGCTATCCGGGGCTCACGATCCAACACTAATAGGCACGATGTGTTAACTCCACCTCTCCAAAAGCGGGGAGACATGGATCGGGGGGGCCCTGGACTCCTTGTCGGTGTCGACCACTGGTACCATCCAGGTGTAAACAGGATCCAAAGAACGCATGGAAATATAGTTGCAGTCGTCTATCTGATACTCCGCTAATGTTCTATGGAGATTGTGGGAAACTGCCAGACGTTTCCCCGACGTTTATGTCTCTTTTTCTTCTGAGCAGGAAATACACAGGTAACTGGTACAGGTGAGGTGAGGTTTTTGATCCACCAGAATTATTAATTAGCATATTTACCATATTTGAACTAATGTTCAGCAGTATCTGGTGATCATACACTAGTAGAGAGTCCACATTGTTAAAAGTAGTTAGTAAAAACAACACAAACACGATTAAGGCTAGAGACAACAGACGGCCTGCCACGCACACTGGCGCCATCTTTACATTTTAGGAGTCATGGTTGACGAACCCAGCTGTATAGAGAAGTTGTGATGAAACGATCTTAGTAAGGTTGAGCTGAAGGTGATGGTCATTCATCCAGCTAGAAATGTCACTCAGACAGTCTGAAATATGAGCAGCTACCATCGGGTCATCTGGTTGGAATGAGAAGTAGAGTTGGGTGTCATCAGCGTAGAAGTGATAAGAAAAACCATGCTTCTGAATGACAGATCCTAATGCCGTCATGTAGATGGAGAAGAGAAGTTGTCCAAGTACTGAGCCTTGAGGAACCCCAGAAGCAAGTTGTTGTGACTTAGAAACATCACCCCTCCAGACATCCTGAAGGACCTATCAGAGAGGTAGGACTTAAACCACTTGAGTGCGGTTCCAGAGATGCCCATCTTTCTGAGAGTAGACAGGAGAATCTGGTGATTAACTGTGTAAAAAGCAGCAGACAGGTCCAACAAGATGAGTACTGAGGATTCTGAAGCTGCTCTTGCCAGTCACAGGGCAGGGTAAGATTTTTTTGAAGCCAGATTGGTTTCTGTCCAGGAGGTTGTTCTGTACAAGGAACATGGAGAGCTGGTTGAACACAGCTCGCTCAAGTGTCTTTGCAATGAATGGAAGAAGGGATATCATAAGCTGTGTCACAAGCTTGCTTAAATACTGAGGGAAATGTTCAAGAGTGAAGAGAGGAGTTGATAATGTGAGTAAGTGAAGGTATGACTGAAGAAGAAATCGCTTGAAGGAGGTGAGTGGGGATTGGATCAAGTGGACAAGTAGTAGGATGATTGGACAGGATACGTTTGGAAACGTCTATCTCTGAGAGTGGAGAGAAGGAGGAGAGAGAGTGTGCATTGGTCATTGTTATCCTCAGTATGCGGTGTGGAGAATTGGTCACTGATGGTTCTCATCTTATTTGTGAAGAAACTGCTGTTGTCAGCTGCAAGAGTTGGTGGAGGAGGAGGTGGATTAAGAAGAGAAGAGGAAATTTTGAAGAGTGTCCGAGCGTTTTGATTTCACAAGTGACAGTGGTGTACCAGCTCTAATGCCATGCTAAAAGTGAGCAAAACATGCTAACAGTTCTGCCTTTGGCTGTACAGATGAGCACATAACACTATTTAGATTCCCAGCTGAATATGAGTGAGTGAATGTCAGTATATTCAAAAATATCTTTTAAAGCATTTTTGTTTTATTATTTGAAATTAGTTTCATGAATTTATAAATACAGTGGGTACAGAAAGTATTCTCTCTTTCCTCAATGTACACACAGTACCCCATATTGACAGAAAAACACAGAATTGTTTACATTTTTGCACATTTATTAAAAAAGAAAAACTGAAATAACACAGGTCTCTTCAGAGATGCTCAATTGGGTTTAAGTCAGGGCTCTGGCTGGGCCATTCAAGAACAGTCACAGAGTTGTTGTGAACCCACTCCTTTGTTATTTTAACGGTGTGCTTAGGGTCATTGTCTTGTTGGAAGGTGAACCTTCAGCCCAGTCTGAGGTCCTGAGCACTCTGGAGAAGGTTTTCATCCAGGATATCCCTGTACTTGACCGCATTCATCTTTCCTGTCCCTGCAGCTGAAAAACACCCCCACAGCATGATGCTGCCACCACCATGCTTCACTGTTGGGACTGTATTGGACAGGTGATGAGCAGTGCCTGGTTTTGATTTCACACATACTGCTTAAAATTAAGGCAAAAAAGTTTTATCTTGGTTTCATCAAACCAGAGTCCTTCGGGTGTTTTTTAGCAAACTCCATGCAGGCTTTCATATGTCTTGCACTGAGGAGAGGCTTCCGTCGGGCCACTCTGCCATAAAGCCCTGACTGGTGGAGGGCTGCAGTGATGTTGACTTTCAACAACTTTTTCCCCATCTTCCGACTGCATCCCTGGAGCTTAACCACAGTGATCTTTGGGTTCTTCTTCACCTCTCCCAGCAAGGCTCTTCTGCCCCGATATCTCAGTTTGGCCGGACGATCAGCTCTAGGAAGGGTTCTGGTCATCCCAAACGTCTTCCATTTAAGGATTATGGAGACCACTGTCCTCTTAGGAACATTAAGTGCAGCAGAATTTTTTTTTTTTTTGTAACCTTGGCCAGATCTGTGCTTTACCACAATTTGGTCTCTGAGCTCTTCAGGCAGTTCCGTTGACCTAATTTGCTCTTAAATGCACTGTGAGCTGTAAGGTCTTATATAGACAGTTGTGTGGCTTTCCTAATCAAGTACAATTGGTATAATGAAACACTGCTGGACTCAAATGAAGGTGTAGAACCATCTCAAGGATGATCAGAAGAAATGGACAGCACCTAAGTTAAATATATGAGTATCACAGCAAAGGGTCTGAATACTTAGGACCATGTGATATTTCAGTTTTTCTTTTTTAATAAATCAGCAAAAATGCTGCAAATGGCTGCAATATAAAAAATAAAAAAGTCAAATTTAAGGGGCTCTGAATACGTTCCGTATCCACTGTATATTTTCATTTTGCACCACCTGACAGTCACACCACATGATATTTCATAACCTAAGATAAACTTGCTTCGTTATACTTTTTTTTGACTGTCACTATTGACTGATTATTGACTGTAATTTTCTGTTTTGTTTTGCCATTTAAATTGTTTTTCCAAATCTACACCGTGAAGCAGGTTTGATAATATTACTGTATTTCTTTCAGATCCAATATCCTTAAAACTATTTAAGGGTTATTTCACCCAAAAATGAAAATTAGCTTGTGTTTTACTTTATTCTAGTGATAGGCCTTATTGGAAGATTTTTTTAAATTTTACATTTTTTAAATTTGTTAAATTGGGATCAGATTAAACTGTGTGCGGTAAAATAAAGTGTTTGAAAAAGATGAGACAACATCAAAAGTAGAATGAATAAAGTTTATTTACAATATTCACAATGAATTTAAAACAACAAGACTAGAACTAGAAATCCTAGGCGGTTAAAAGCACAGAGTCTTTCAGTTCCATACCCTTAAAACAGTCCTTTAGAAATCCAGGGTGTTGTAAGTTCCAAGGTAAAAGTGTCCTCCAGTGTATATACAGTCCAAAGAAGTAATGGCATGTCCTTTAATGGCATGTCCTTTAAAAGCAACTCCTCAATCCAGCTGATTTAGTGATTTGGTCTTCACCCGGTTGTTTGTCATCCTGCATGCTTTATACTGATCTAGTTCCTTATTCCTGTCATGTGACTGATCACATGACAGGCAGACCAATTTACATTAAAAGACACACATTCAAATGAAAAAGATGGTTGAAATGGCTAAGACAACATGTAAAACAATTAAAACTGTAATATATAGACATAAAAACATCTTAATATATATTGAGCAGTAAAAACGTGTCTTTGTGTGACAGTATCACCCCAACCCCCCTTAGTGTATGACTCCAGAGGCTAAGGAACTAGCCCTTAACTCTTGATGAAAGTGATATAATGATTTTCAAAACAGTATGAGATAAACAAATGTATTTCTGTAAACATGTTCAGCTCACAAGTCGATAACAGGACGATTTTAGATATTGGTGCAATTTCAGTGGTTGTCTAGCAGAGATGCTCACAAGTCTCTGAGCTAGAGTCCAAGTCAAGTCTCAAGTCTCTGAGCTAGAGTCCAAGTCAAGTCTCAAGTCTCTGAGCTAGAGTCCAAGTCAAGTCTCAAGTCTCTGAGCTAGAGTCCAAGTCAAGTCTCAAGTCTCTGAGCTAGAGTCCAAGTCAAGTCTCAAGTCTCTGAGCTAGAGTCCAAGTCAAGTCTCAAGTCTCTTTATTATATTAAGTCTCTGGTTATAATAAATGTTGCATCACGTACAGCGACCCATCCAAGCTGCTTAGAACACTGCATAGCTATATATAAGGAATTCAAAGCATGTAATATGTTATTATGACAACTCTATTTATTAGCATACAATATCAACTTTGATTTTGGTATATAATCAGTGTAAACAGGCTATTGCAACATGACAAAAACACCAAGAATGCTTTACTTTTAAGTTAATATCTGTATTTTGCATTTATGGATTCAGTAATGGCCTTCTGTCTGTCCTGGCTGTATAGCTGCACACCTCTTGTCTGGCTTAAGAATGAACAAAGCTACGCTGACTTATGTTATTCATACAATACCTACTCACAAATAAACATCAAAAACAAAGCCGGCTGCAATGAATTTCTGTGCAAAACAGCTTTTACTACAAACACTTCCACACAAGAACATTTTGATAGAGAACCAAAAATATTTAAAGTAGATAAAATTTGAATAAATAAAATGGAAATGTCTACATACTATTACTACTGTAAACTTTTCAAATAGGACATCAGCCCCTTCAAATCAATGAACAATAACAAAGTGGGCTGCAATGAATATCTGTGCAAAACTTCATGGCTCTGCCCAATGACAGAGGCACGCAGGTTTTTTTCCACTGGAGTACTCACGTGAAGGATGCGTGCACAACTAATAACTAATATCATCACGCTATAAAGGGTTGGCCTGCGCTGGGTGCGCCCCTCCCCCTATAACTGTTCTGTCTCGCGGAGGAGCTCATTTGTGTGCATCTGTATGAAACACGCGCTCTGAAACACGCATAGGAAAAAAGAGCGACAGAAAGAACGGCTCCCCTCCAGCCGTGACTCGGCTCCCATCGTTCATGTTTATGAGCCGTTCAAAAGAATCGGTTCGTTCGCGAACGTCACAACTCTAACAGCGAGCTCATCTGACGTTTACTAAAAATTAACATTGTTCACGAGTCCCGGAGCTCGAGTCCGAGTCGAGTCTGAAGTCTTTCGAGGACGAGTCTCAAGTCGAGTCTGAAGTCACTGTTTGTGCGACTTAAGTCGCACTCGAGTCCGAGTCTCAAACTCGAGTCCCCATCTCTGTTGTCTAGAAGACAAATATCAGTTCCTTGAATTTGATGCGAGTGGCTTTTGTTATCCAGTGCAAACTGATAAAAAGAACTGATAAAAAGAAGTGTGACATGAGCGTTCTTCTGCTCTTTAAAGACCACTCTGCTGCTGCATTCTGGATCAGTTCCTGCTGCATTCTGGATCAGGTCTTATGAAGTACAGTATTCTAATTTGTTGAGAATTTATGGGTTTTTGTTAAATGTGAGCCAAAATAATGACAATTAAAATAACCAAAGACACAAACTACTTTAGTCTGTGTGCATTGAATTTATTTAATATACGAGTTTTACAATTAGATTTGAATTACTGAAATAAATGAACTTTTCCATGACATTCTGATTTATTGAGATGCTCATGTATTGTTGCAATACACTGTGTGAAAGTCAGAAACATGCTTTTTGCTTAAAGCTATCTAGTGTATCTGTAAATTTCACCACTAAAGTTTTTTATTAAAGCAGTAACAATGTTATTTGGGTAAGTGCAACAGGCTTGTTGCTTAATATTCAGGTTTAGACCATTCATCTTTGGGTATTGACCATATGCTTGGAGCTTAATCTTTTCAGGTAATGCATTAAAAGGGCATGCTGCTTTCCTTTGATGCTTATAAAGATGAGCACCTCTTTGCTGCGACTCTCCTCTTGTAAGGGCCATGTTGCCCCAGCCTCTGCAATTTCAGAAGGACATGCTTCTCCTTTTGGATTTTTCATAAGTTTGTGGTTATGAGGGTGACAGCATATGGTTTGTTTGGGGTTTATTACTGCCCCCAACCTGCTAATTCATGACAGGCTGGGTGGATGGACTGGGAGTTTTTGCCCAGAACAGAACAGTATGGCGGTAAATCAGTAGCTAAAATCGAGAGTTTGAAAATCTGAATATAAGAACTTGTCATATTAATATTTGTATTCGTAAGAAACACTCACTGCTCTGATGTGAAAAGCTGAATCTTTCAATTTGCACTCACAGACAATGATCAAAACACCTATGTTTTGAATTTGAATTTGTAGATGAATAGTTACAAATGTGCAAAATGACCTTCACACAAAGAAACTGACATACACAAATGTTTACAACATATTTACTTTTGCACTTTACTTCAGATTCACTGCACAACGTCAAGTTGGCACTTATAACCTCTCAGATCTGGCAGTACAAATTCTAGTGCTTTGACTTTTGCTACTCCCTTTGCGGTATTCCCATTGGTTTAAAGATAAAGTGCTAGGATTTGAACTTATACTGCCAGATCTGAGAGGTTGTATGTCATTTTCTTTTTGTGAAAGTCATTCTACACATTTGTAACCTGGGTGTTTTGATCATTGTCTGTGTGTGCATATTGAAAGATTCAGCTTTTCACATCAGAGCTGTGAGTGTAAATTTCAATTTACAAATAAAAATTTTAATATAAGTTCTCACATTCAGATCAACAAGCTCTCGAGTTTTACTACTGTATTACCTTCATAGAACAGAACCATAATGCCAATCCACACTGTATGCAAAGTGTTAAAGGGTTCACCCAAAAATGAAAATAAATATTTTTTTCACTCACTCTCAAGGCATCCTAGGTGTATATGACTTTCTTCTTTAAGACGGAACCAATCTGAGTCGTTTAACAAATTGTAGCTCTATCATTGCAGCCAGAGGGTGTTCCAGTTGAATAGTCCACAAGTTGTAAAGTAAAGCTTGGACATTCATAATAAAACATGCCACAGATGGTTCCGGAGGATGAATAAAGGCCCCCTGTTTCTTTTGATTCCACTAGGTGGCAGTATACTGAGAATTTAATTGATATCTCTTTCTAAACCAAATGTATTTAAATTTTACTGAAGGGAGATAATGGTATCTCAGAGCTTTCATTTACGTCTCCATTTTTTATTTCTGAACGAATTGGGCATGCCTGAGTTTAAGTGTGCCCTACCCACATACACTGGAGAAAAATTATAAGAATTGTATCAATTTACAGAAAACCCTCTGAATTTTAACACAGTGGTGGACTAATGCACATATTATATTGTATATAGTCACAATTTTATGATAAACACATAAAAAGTAACTGCAACTGATGAATGCAGCTGCGCGAATTTGTGCTTATTGGCCACGCCTCCTCAACTTTGGAACCTCAAGTCTCAGGTTCTGAATGGACTAGAGTCATGATCGACATGTCTATGGATTACTATGATCATCAGCTTTCTTGATGTAGGACGTAGCAATATGTGATGACATCATCAACATTTGCAGCTAACAAGGATAATCCAAACTAAGAGTAATAAAAGTTTTTGGCTGCATTGCATGTTTTAATCTGCACATCTGAGACATATTACATATTACAACCAAAAGATTTAGCTGATATACCATTTGGGGCTAGTAGGTATAATGCTACTTCTTTTAATACATCTACTGGTCTTAATGATGAAAGGGTTTTACATCAATGTGAAAGAGTTCTGCTTCGCACTGAGCTGACTCTTCCTAAAAACCTTGTTTTAAAATTGGAGAAGGATTTTAAAGACTCTGTTGAAAGTAATATAAATCATGAAGTTTATTTTAAAGAGGCTGTGGATTTTAAGTTTGCCAAGATGGAGGCATGCACAGGTGCTGGTCATATAATTAGAATATTAAAAAAAGGTAATTTATTTAATAATTCCATTAAAAATTTGAAACTTGTATATTATATTAATTCATTACACACAGACTGATATATTTCAAATGTTTCTTTCTTTTAATTTTGATGATTATAACTGACAACTAAGGAAAATCCTAAATTCAGTATCTCAGAAAATTAGAATATTACTTAAGACCAGTACAAAGAAAGGATTTTTAGAAATCTTGGCCAACTGAAAAGTATGAACATGAAAGTATGAGCATGTACAGCACTCAATATTTGTTGGGGCTCCTTTTGGGTCTGGCATATTGCATCTTCCACAATTCCCCATAGATTTTCTTAAGGTCAGGTGAGTTTGCTGGCCAATTAAGAACAGGGTTACCATGGTCCTTAAACCAGGTACTGGTAGTTTTGGCCCTGTGTGCAGGTGCGAAGTCCTGTTGGAAAATGAATTCTGTATCTCCATGAAGTTGGAGAGTAGCAGGAAGCTGCATTGACCTTGGACCTCAGAAAACACAGTGGACCAACATCAGAACATGATATGACCCCAAACCATCACTTTAAACTTTACACTAGACCTCAAGCAACGTGGATTGTGTGCATTTCCTCTCTTCCTCCAGACTCTGGGACCATGATTTCCAAAGCAAATGCAAAATTTACTTTTATCAAAGAACATATCTTTTGACCACTCTGCAGTAGTCCAGTCCTTTTTGAAGGCGCTTCTGATGCTGTCTGTTGTTCAAGAGTGGCTTGACAAAAGGAATGCAACAGCTGAAACCCACGTCTTGCACATGTCTGTGTGTAGAAGTTGTTGAAGCACTAACTCCAGCTGCAGTCCACTCTTTGTGAATGTCCCCCACATTTTTTAATAGGTTTAGTTTCACAATCCTCTCCAAGGTACATGCATCTTTTCCTTCCCTTCTCCCTCTCTGTTAATGTGCTTGGACACAGAGCTCTGTGAACAGCCAGCCTCTTTTGCAATGACCTTTTGTGTCTTGCCCTCCTTGCGCAAGGTGTCAGTGGTCGTCTTTTGGATAACTGTCAAGTCAGCAGTCTTCCCCATGATTGTGTAGCCTACAGAACTAGAACTGAGAGACCATTTAAAGGCCTTTGCTGGTGTTTTGAGTTAAGTAGCTGATTAGAGTGTTGCACCAGGTGTCTTCAAAATTTAACCTTTTCACAATATTCAAATTTTCTGAGATACTGAATTTTGCAATTTTTCCTTAGTTGTCAGTTATAATCATCAAATTATGTATGTAATGAATGAATGTAAGTTTTGTTTCACTTTTTGAATGGAATTTGCTAAATAAAATAAACTTTTTTATGATATTCTAATTATATGACCAGCACCTGTATAAAGGACACTGTGGCAACACTGGAGAGAGAGATTGCTGAGTGTTTCATGAGGAGAGACAACAAATGGGCAAAACAACTGGACTGGATGAGGAAGCCAGACATTGCCATCTCCCCTCCCACTACATTGACCAGCCCAGTGCCACCCACTTCAACTCCTGGCTTTCCTCC
Organism: Carassius auratus; assembly: GCF_003368295.1. NCBI lineage: Eukaryota > Metazoa > Chordata > Actinopteri > Cypriniformes > Cyprinidae > Carassius > Carassius auratus. The sequence goes on from NC_039289.1 coordinate 12,139,398, forward strand.
AGCCAACATTCCCACTGCCTCAACCACTTCACAAACCATCAACAGTGGGCCCAATGGACAATCCTGCGCCACCATTCCAGCCAGGCCAGACTTTACCACCATATTCTTATAAATTCTAATGTGTTGCATAGGCATCAACATATAATATACACTCTCATTTAGAGCATGAAAATACAAACTCATAGATACCAAACATCATATAGATGAGGTTATATTAACTAGTGATCCATCATAAGCATGTATAAAACATATAAAATACACAAAACACAATGTACAAGAACAATAACAGGATACACAATGCCCTAAAGTATTGTAACAGATACGCCAGGACACACCAACCAATCATAGCGCACACCTTCACCGGAATACTTATCTCACCCACCTGCTCCTCATCCACCTGCAATCAACCAAACCGTGTTCTCCTGTTATTCCAGTCTCCTGTCCCTGATTACCGTAGCAGAAGACCGGATCAAGATTGATCGGCACAAGCATGAGCCTCACGGACCCCTTCCAAGACCTAGTTGATGCTTTGCGTCAAACCCTCACAAACCTTCTGGCATCCCCATCACCAGCGAGCACTTCTGGTAACAACACCACCGCTTCTTCACCCGCCGTATCAGCCCCATGGCCAAGCCAGCGCCCTTCTCTGGTTCGGCGAAGGATTGCAGCGTATTCTTACTCCAATGCCCGTTGGTCCTGGAGATGCTTATACCCCACTGAGCGATCTAAGGTAGCCTTCTTAATCTCCCAGCTGCAAGGTAAAGCGCTTCAGTGGGCCGATTCCATTTGGACCCAAAATTACTTTGTCATTCACAGCTGCATACGAGGACACCATCAGGCTCGAACGCTTCATCCAACTATCCATCCACTTCGCTTTCCAATCCCTCCTAGGTGTGGCCGTCAGTCTGTGGTCTGGATACCATCCTCAGTCCAACGGGCAGACGGAGAAGAAGATCCAAGAGATCGGCTGCTTCCTCCGTACCTTCTGCCATGTCCACCTGGACTCTTGGAACCAGTTCCTAAGGTGGGCCCAGTGCGCACAGAACTCCCTACATCAACCTTACACCGAACTCACACCATTCCAGTGCATGCTCGGCTACCAGCCACCAGCCTCCACTCTTCACATGGTCAGTTGAACCCTTGGACGTTCCATCTGTCGACTACTGGTTCTGAGAGAGCGAGAGGGTCTGGGATGCAGCCCACCACCAGTTACAATGGGCCCTGCATAGACGCAGGATGACAGCCGACCTTCGCCGCTCTGAAGCCTCAGCATACCAACCTGGACAGAAGGTCTGGCTGTCAACCCGAGACATCCACCTGCGTCTACCATGCCACAAACTGAGTCCCAGATTCCTTGGCCCATTCACCATCGCAGAGCAGATCAACCCAGTCTCCTTCAAACTACACCTTCCCCCGGAGTATCGGATCCACCCCACATTTCATGTGTCACTCCTTAAACCTCACCATCCTTCTGTCCCCCTCTCCACAGAGCCTGGCGTAGCCGCAGCCCCCTGCCACTCATCCTTGACAAAGGAGCTGCCTACAAGGTTCATGACATCCTGGACTCCCGGCGTCGTGGTGGACAACTTGAGTATCTAGTGGACTGGGAAGATACGGTCCAGAGGAACGCTCATGGGTCCCACGCAACAACATCCTGGATCAGAACCTGCTAGACACTTTTCACAACAAACACCATGACAGACTTGCTCCACGGGGAAGAGGACATCCACCCTTTCCATGGTCAGGTGAACCCTCTGACGTCATCATCGGGGTCCCCGGCCCTCAGGAGTGGGATGTGGGGAGGGGGGTACTGTAACAGACGCGCCAGGCTCCAACACCATCCAATCACAGTGCACACCCTCACCGGAATACTAATCTCACCCACCTGCTCCTCATCCACCTGCAATCAACCACTCTTACAAAAGCCACACACACACTCAGTCACCGTCCGGTCTCGTTCGCAACTAGGTCAATACCTACCTGCTAACTGTAAGGACTAACCATTTACTATACAAAAATTAAGAAATCATAAGATATTATACACAGAACACAAAAGCTGCACCACTTTATTAAATTACATTAAAGGATATTTTAAGAAAAAGTTCATTTTTACAAAAAAAATTCCAGAAAAATATTTAGCTGAACACTAGACTATAGTTTTGTTTGGTTTTATATTTGCTTGATTATGCAGACTGGACAATAAATGATGTGTCACTGTCTTTGACACTGTGTCACTGATGTAGCTGACAGTTCAGTTGCTAGGTGATGATGTCACAATGGAAGAACACAATGACATCATTCCAGCGGCTCTGATGGACAGACAGCAGATGTACAGATGTAGAACATCAGATTCTGAGACAGACAAATACAAACACATTAAATACATTGAAACCAATGTTGCAGCCATTGTATCTTATATATCAAAGTAGATTAAATATGATATATACATAATATTTTACCTTCACTTTTGTTTTCAGCTTAGTTTTCAATTGAGAGGAATTCTGATGAAAAACCTTTTGAATCATAATGGACACTCTTATAACCTGATTTCATTTAATTATTTAGCATGCAATTTTACAGTATATTTTACTCACCACATCCACAGAGCTGCTATTATGAGAAACTGAGATAAAAACACCAGCAGAGTGACTGTATAATGGCTTAACGCTGTGTTATCTACGGGATCTTCACAACACAAAGTGAATCATGAATATCAGAGAAACCACCTGAACTCATCAAACATTTATAACTGAAGCACATGTATCATGAGAGATGTGTTACCTCCTACAGCACAGGAATACTGGTGAAGCTCTTCATCGCTGACTGAGTCCAGGTACAGCTTGTTGTCTTTAGTGAATCCATCTGTTACCTGTCGTCTGTTCTTGTACCAGATGTAAGTATGTTTGTTGTTCAGAGTGCATTTAGTTGAACAGTTTAATGTCACTTTCTGTCCCTCTGAAACAACAGATGGGCTGCTTTTCACCTGCGTATCTGAAAAAAAAAAAAAGCCTATTAGAAAGTATGCAGGAAACCTTTTGAACAATCAGTTTATCAATCAGTTTTACCTGTTACAGTAAGAATGACTCCAGGTGATCTAGAGTATTGTTCTGAATCAGTGATGATCCTGAATCGATATTCTCCAGAGTCACTGATCTTGAGCTCTTTGATTCTCAGTTTGTTCTCCACATACTCCACACGACCAGCAAACTGATGCTCCTCACGCAGATCCTTTAAGTCACCAGGCTGAACGTAATGCCAGAATGTTTTATTTACAGTATGACGAGAGGGATGTGTGTATGTGCTGGAAATGTCTACTGTTGAGCCGACCAAAGCACAGACTCTTCTAGAGGAGTAAGTCACATCCCAGCAGCCACTCTTAGAAATGCCTGAAAGAGACACAGATTACTGCTGTGAAAATTACAATTAAGGTCTTTTAATGTCAAGATAAATGTTTGCCATAAAAATAAAAATGATTGTAAATCGGAGACTTTTTGTCACCCATCGCACTACAAAGTAAAATGTCCCACCAATAAGAATTGCTGTTTTTGTCACATAAATGGCTTCATATAACTACAATTTGATGCCAGTCATGCACAGACCATTTTACTGGGCCTGAGCAAATAGCCACATCTGTGGCCTTGGCCACTTGAGAGAGAGTGTACATGAGACAGGAAGTAGGTGGACAAATCCGTCCCAAGTAGGAAAAAACGAAGTGCCTTTAATGCACACTAAACTAAATACACACATCCCGAGTGATGTTTCAGATTAAGCCGATTCCCAACATTAATTCATTTCAGGAACTCGTGTGCCTTGAAATCACTAGAATGAGGAAACCTTTTAAATGCAAGTTATTCTGATTAGACATGAAATATTATTCAGTAGGGAAAAAATAATCATTGCACATTTTATTGGTATGGAGATTAATATGTGTAGTTTGTAAAACATCTACTGCTTTTTCAACGCTTCTCTAGAAGGATCACAATTACTAAATTGTAATCTGTATTTACATATGGACGCACTGTACAGACATTTTTAAGTGAAAAGTATTTGAATAAAAATGTGTAAATAAACTTATGTAAAATGCACAACACCGATGTAACAGTGATGCAACACTGATGATTATCCCATTGTGTAATCAAAATGGGCATTTGAACACTTGGGCAAAGTACATGAAAGACGTAACTAGTGCTCAAGTGCAAAGACTGGCTCTTGTCTTAAATGCCGTAATATGTCCTGACGGTCTTCCCAGGGCCGGCCCGCGGCATAGGCGGAATAGGCAAATGCTAAGGGCGCCACTCATCCATAGGGGCGCCAGAATGAGTGAACGAGTTAATTTTTATTTATTTATTTTTTTTTACATATTTTTTTTATAATAGGCTACTATTTAAAAACCATTAATTCGAAATACTACCAAATAAAGCAAAAAAAAAAGTCCGGCTCTTCAATCTTCCCCCGCCCATCGAGTGCTTGAAGTGCGTCAGAAACAGAGCGCACGATCAGTTGTTGGCAATTTGCATAGACAGTAAAAGAAATGGACACAGCGATCCCATTGGAACTCAATTGAGACAAGTGAAGCCCATTTTTAGCGTTTTTTAGCAATTCCGTTTCTGATGCGCAGACTCAAACGAAGCTTGACGACGTCAGCAACCTGTCTGACAGATGTAAATCTTCTAAGTGGCTGTGCGTGCAAACTGCCATCGTTAATCTTGCAGAGACGGCGAGCTTGAGCGGGGAGTTCTTTGTCGTGAGTGAGCAGGAGTAAGTATTCTGATTAATTATTGTGTATAGTATTTTAAAATGTAACGCCAGTACGCCATATTAAGTTAATTCCCTGCGAGCTTCTCCTCCTGTCTGTACAGTAATGCGACAGAGAGTCGAGTGGTTATGACGCAATCATTAGCCTATTTTTACAAAAACTGTTTATACGGGGCCATAATGTAACATAGAAGGTAATGGAGCCCTTTATACATTGTTGTATATCTTTAGAAATAAATAATGGACAAACGGAGTCTTTAAACGCCTCAGATGTAAAGTTATTCGCTGTCAAAGTGACTCCAAAATGAATGGGAGTCAATGGGAATGCTAACGCAAGTGAAGTTCTGCTACAAGATGGCGGCACACGGCCGACTTCAACTTCCGGTCAACTTCCTTGCCGCCTGGTAATTTGTTGTGTACAGGCGGCAAGGAACTCGACCGGAAGTTGAAGTCGGGTGGGGGCTGCCATCTTTTAGCAGAACTTCACTTGCGTTAGCATTCCCATTGACTCCCAGTCATTTTGGAGTCACTTTGACAGTGAATAACTTTACATCTGAGGTGTTTAAAGACTCCGTTTGTCCATTATTTATTTCTAAAGATACACAACAATGTATAAAGGGCTCCATTACCTTCTGTTACATTATGGCCCCGTATAAACAGTTTTTGTAAAAAATAGGCTAACGATTGCGTCATAACCACTCGTCTCTCTGTCGCATTACCGTACAGACAGGAGGAGAAGCTCGCAGGCAATTAACTTAATATGGCGTACTGGCGTTACATTTTAAAATACTATACAAAATAATGAATCAGAATACTTACTCCTGCTGACTCACGCCAAAGAACTCCCCGCTCAAGCTCGCCGTCTCTGCAAGATTAACGATGGCAGTTTGCACGCACAGCTACTAGAAGATTTACATCTGTCAGACAGGTTGCTGACGTCGTCAAGCTTCGTTTGAGTCTGCGCGTCAGAAACGGAAGTGCTAAAAAAAACGCCAAAAATGGGCTTCAATTGTCTCAATTGAGTTCCAATGGGGTCGCTGTGTCCATTTCTTTTACTGTCTATGGTTGTGTAGCGTGCCCGATGCCGCATCCAATGTAGACAGCACTGCTATTGTTAACACACAGCTCGTAGAAATGGGCCTGGCAGCTCGCGCCAGTTCTAGACACGGTGAAAGTTTCCTGATTGTGACGGAAGGCCGAATATACATGACACATTATAAATGAGCATAGTCTGCGATAGATACAGTGCCAAAAAGAAGAGAAGAGGATAAAGACAGAGGTAAAGAGATGTAGTGAAAGAACAATTTATTGCATAGGAGTAAGATACTATAATTTCATCATGGCAGTTATTTTTACCTTAAACTTAATGTTAGCAGTTGTTCTGAGTCCCCAGACTGTGATTTTGTACAATCATGTCAGTTTTAAGATGCATTTTTTATTATCACTTTTTTATTAATGTTTTACTCTACAGATGTGCAGTTTTGGGGGGATACAGTACAGGCCAAAAGTTTGGAAACATTACTATTTTTAATGTTTTTGAAAGAAGTTTCTTCTGCTCATCAAGCCTGCATTTATTTGATCAAAAATACAGTAAAAATGTAATATTGTGATATATTATTACAATTTAAAATAATTTGTTTTCAATTTATTATACTTTAAATTATCATTTATTTCTGTGATGCAAAGCTGAATTTTCAGCATCATTACTCCATTCTTCAGTGTCACATGTGACATCCAGTCTATCACATGATCCTTTAGAAATCATTCTAATATGATGATTTATTATGAGTGTTGGAAACAGTTCTGCTCTAATGTGTGTGTGTGTGTGTGTGTGTGTGTGTGTGTGTGTGTGTGTGTGTGTGTATATATATATATATATATATATATATATATATATGCTAAATCATGAACACAATGACAGGGTGAAATGGGCTATGATGCATGGGGCGCCAGGTAAAATCTTGCCTAGGGCAGCAAATTGGTCAGGGCCGGCTCTGTCTTCCTCTGAGTATGTATTTATGTGACAAAATGGCACTTGAACAAAAAAATCCCATGCAGAAATCGTGCATAATTTTCATGACGAATATTAGTCTTGGTATGAAAATACCTTTAAATGTATACTCATGTATAAACAAACACTGATATTATATCAGTGCTTATTCAATAAAAAATTTTAAGTGTCACTCACACACAGGAGAGGAGGAGATGATAAAATCAGGAGTAAGAGAACATGAGTAACTGGCACCAGCTTCGAATGAAACTTCAATGCTCCTGGAATGATTAAGATCTTCTTTATATCGTCCATTTTTTTTCCAGTAGTACTTCTGAGGTCTGGACGTCAAATCACAGGAAGTCTCACAGGTCAGTTCTATTCTCTGATTTTTCTGGTCTGTAGATGCAGGATTCATCCTCACCTGCAGGTCTGAATATAGAATAAACATTAATAAAGCATGTCAAATGAAAGCAGCTGAAGTGTTCAGAATCTGGACTCAGTTTCACCTGTGACTGTTAGACTGACGGCCGCTGAGCTGAGAATTTTAACTCCATTCTCCTTGAACATGAGCTGATATTCTCCAGAGTCTGTCTCTCTCACGTCTGATATTGTGAGTTCTGCTTCGTATTTACTAATGACCTTCTTCACCCGTCCTGAGTAATCTGAGTCTAAAGTCAAATCTTCAGGTTCATTGTTATTTCTCCAGTTTGTACTTTGTTTCTCGCTGAACCAGAACGCAGTTTTGGTGTGGATGTTGTCATAAGAGCAATTCAACTTCACATTGGTTTCCCTCAGAGCACAAATATTATCACAGGTCACAGAGATGCGTTTCAGTGTTAGAGAGCCTGATTTTATTTTTTTAAATGAAAAGAAAAGAAACAAACAATGAGACCAAAATGTTTGCTCTGAAGAAATATATTTAGTCTGTGTTAGACTTTTGATAATTGATCATATCGATCCATTAACAGTGTAATCTTACCTGACAAGTGTAGAAGTAGAATCAGTGACGTGATTCTGAGGTCCATGCTTTAACTTTCAAAATAATTCACTTCTTTGTCAAGATTAATACTGATAATAATAAAACACAAATTAATTTCAAATCATTTAATCAATAGCTCCAACAATTAAAGTGATACTTAGTTTAGTAAATGTTTATTTGACATGTTTCTTAAAATAAAAGTAAACTAGTAAAAAAAAATCACATATACTTACATGATTCAGATTTATCCTGCGTTCAAGGAAGAGCTTTTACAGAAGTGGTGTTCATTTTTATATCAAGAAGGCAATCACATGATCTTATTTCCTTTCTTTTACACAATTGTTGTTGGCCAACGGGGGTTTGCCAATCAGTTGAGTCAATGATGAATTATGAAATCCTGTACAAAACATTTCAGATATACAGAAATACATTTTTTGATTTCATACGGTTTTGAAAATCATTATATCACTTTTATTACAAGTTAATTTAATGGCTCATTAGTGGCTGCCCGGGTCGTCTCTATGATGTGAATATTTTCATTGTTTTTCTCAAATGTTAATATGTAGTGAAGCACTTTTGATAATTGTATTTTTTTAAAGATATAGCAGTAAAGGATAGAGCAATGCCAGTTTGTCTGCTTATTAAATTGTTTTATTGATTTTTCTGTGCATTATTATGGTGGTTACAGTTCATCCATTGAAATATAAAATAATGAGAGAAAAGAAAAAGACAAATACACTCTCCCTTCTGTTAAGCTTCAGTTTCACAGCTCGTCCGGCATTCACATGTGGATATACACACACTTACAAAAATAAAATAAAATAGATAAACAATAATCAAAACACAATATGTAAATCACAATTAATAATATTTAAAATCATTCAAGCTGATTTTTTTTTTAACAGCCAATACATCAGCAATTTTGTACCTCATACTGACACCTAGAGGCAAGGATGAAGCATTATTTTTAAAAAAATGAATGTTTTTGGTTGTGATCGTTTTGATTCAGATTGATCCTTGAACCATTTAGATAAAATTCACTCACAAATGAATCCTCACTGACTTGCCAGATCGTGATAATTAATAATTCAGTATATATATTAATATTTTTCTATTAATTTATCTACTGAACCAATTATATAGTCTATATGTTATATTACAAAACCAAACAAATCCAAATTATTTTAAACCAAAACTAAATGATGTCATAGCTGTGATGTCACTACACTCTTCCTCTTTTATTTTTGTTCAGACATCCAGCAGCCAATCACCATCAGACACAAGTGGGGTGGGCCAATCATACAGCGGGTGGGAGTACAGAGCCTCCACTTTGACAAGGTCATCTGCTGTGCTGTTTTTTTCCACTTCCTGCGGTGGATGTATTTTGATTGAAAAGGAGATGGACATCTGAATGTCAGGATATGAGCTCACAGGAAGTGTGGTATATGAACAGGACAAGTGAAACCACAAACAAGTGCAGACACAGGAACACAATTATCAGCCACAGGTGCAATGTCCCTGAAGGCCGATGTGTACATGAACGTTTGCAACCCCCCCCCCCCCCCCCCATACATATTATTAATAAAATGTAAATTAATTATATTTTAACAAATAAAAATTAAATAAAATATTGGATTTTTTTTTTTTTAAATAGTATTCTTATTAATATTAATATGATGGTGACAATGATTATTATTATTATTTTCATTTTCAACATTTTGGTAGTTGATTTTTATAAACATAAAATAACAAGTGAAAATAATTCCTGACATTTATTATTATTATTTTTTTTTTAGAAAAATCAATGCTAGCAATGTTAATATTAAGAAATAAATACTTTAATTGATATTAATAAAAAATAAAATGAATAAATTTTTACACAATTATATTTAAATAAAAATAACATTTATTATTTGAGTAAATATTAATATTACATTATGTATTGTTTTAACAATTTGTTTTTCCATTTATGAACAAAAATGTTACATTCAATTTAACAAAATATTGAGATTAAGATTTAAATAAAATAAGAATATAAAATGGGTCTCATTTTTGGGTTTCACAACCTCACCCTGTACATCTGCTGGGGGACCTCCTCACCTCAGCCTGGAACAAGTATTCACATATCAGCAAATGAATAACCAGAGAACATCCCTCAACGCTTGGTGCTTTCGTGATCAAATCTGCACATTTGCTAATGTTGCATAATGGCATGCAATCAGAGATCAGATACACAGCAGAAGGGGAAGTGTATGACATTGTACCATGAGGCTAGTTGATTATGACTACGTGGGTTGCTAAGTAACAGTTTTGAAATGAAGCTGATCAAGAGGGAGATGCCAAAAGGCCAAATGATTAAAGCAAAGTTGTTAAGAGCGTGGGAGGTTGTGTAAATCCTTTTCAAGAGTATTAAGTGCTGCAGAGCAAAAGATTGACTGATTTGGTAATATGCCAGGGCCAGGCAGAAAGGATGCATTTCACCATAATGCATTTAAAGTTCACACAAATGTGGAAAATACATTTTATAAATGCATATTTTAGACCTTACTGAGAACAATTAATCTGTTAAAAATGAATTTGAATTCATAATGAACTTAAAACGTTGCACTTCAAAAATTAAAAATCTGTTGACTTATATGCAGGACTTAAATCATTTAGTCTGCTTTAACTCCGCCCCTGCAAGCTCACAAGCCACGCCCATATCTCAACATCCAATCAACAACTGATGTCAAGCCCCCACCCAAAAGTTTTTTTTTTTTAATCCATTACACTCCAATGTAAGTCACAATACAGAAGAATAGAGCTGCCTCTACTTAAACATACAGTTAAAAAAAAACAGAAGCTATGGTTGATTAAATGTTTTGCCGATATTACGGGATGCCATATTGGTGCATATACATTTTTATATTTCATGACTGTATATGTTCCATAACCGTATTTCCTTAAGTGCTTATAATGCTAATATACCAAACTTTAAACATCTCAACTGACATGCATGGATTAATAGGATTGTCCTTTCACTGTTTTTCACCATAAACTCTTCAGGAATTTATTAGTTTTTACTTGCAAAACCCATACATTCGACAGCATTGCTAGTTTTTCCACCGTATATAGTAAGGTAACCTACAGTTAGCCAATTAGCATGTTTTTACTGTGACATTTTGACTGTTTGGCATGATGCATTGCCATTAACATTTTTTTAAAATACAGGAATGCAAATACGATTTGAAACCTGGAGTGGAGATTTCAGTGAATAGTGGCACTTGAAATTTAGCAGTCATCATAACTGGTCATTTTTTGGATCTTAACGTCCTTTTGCTGCAAGTATGAGTATTTAAAAGGTGAAAAGGTGAGCAAAGAAAGGTTAATGTGTGTCAATAGGTATGAAGTGCACAATAACCTGACAGCAGGTCAGTGTGTGTCTGAGTAAAGAGATGCTCTAAACCAGATGTCTACACTCCCTTATGCAGTACTCAGAAAATAAAACGTACTTCAAATATCAAAGCATTTTCTTTAGAAACACATACTTTCTCGATGCATACACACATATTATGCATCTAATTCTAAGCATCAAGTCATTTTTCTCCATTAAAAGTATTAATTTGTCATCAGAGTGAGAGTCCAAACAGCTGATAAAAGCATCACAGCTGTTTGGACTCCCATTCTGACGGCACCCATTCACTTCAGAGCATCCATTGGGGAGCAACTTCTCTAACTCTGTTCCCATGAAAAAACTAACTCATTTACATCTCAGATGGCCTGACGGTGAGTAATATTTTCAGCAAATGTACCTTTTTATGCAAACTATAACTTTAAGCGTCTGCTTTTGGGGGAGCGTATATATTTTTTTTTTTGTCATATCAACTTTTCCGTCATTTGAAATTACATATAGCAGAGGCAAAATAAATAATTTCTAATGAGCTTTTATTACACAAGAAAATAACAATAGTTATCAATAAAAACAAATACCCATTACAGCTGTGCAAAATGTACAACTCCTATAAAATATTTTTAGTTAAAAAAAAAAAGAATGTATTCCCATATGAATTGAAAAATAGCATTTTATCATATAAAAATACTTTGTCCTTCAGAAAAGAAATGAAAGAGGTGGAAATGATCATAAACAACCGAGGATGGACAGAAAGAAGACTGAAAAGAGTGGCAGAAATTGGACAATAAACCCCACAGATGCCCTGCCAGCTAAAATGGAGATGAAAACATAAAACACTACATTCAGAATAAACCATGTGAAACGCTGCACCCTGTTCAGTACTGAATATAAATAAACATACACATGTGGCACATTCAGTATAAAGTCAGAAAGCACATGAAAAAGTGTTTGTCAGACAGTATTTGGGTTAGGAACACTTCCAGACGCACACCGCCAAACCTCCACCGAAGAACATGTACAGCAGATTCTTCACTTCATGTGTAATTTCGAAACCGAAGCCCTCGCCGATCACCACATGCCAAGAGCTCCCGAACTTCTTATCCATCGACTCCTTTATCATTTTAGCGGCGCTCTGTCGAGATAGAAGCCCCCACAGGAATGAACAATCCCATAGAAGATATCATTAATATCTCAACGGTTTCTCCAAGATGGCGATGAGAACGAACCTCATTATTAGTGGCAAACTTCTCACACGCAGTAACACAGAGCTCCATGGTCTCCACCCGCATCTCCTCCGGCATATCAGTGTGCTGCGGAGGAAATATATATGTTTCAGGTCAATTTGATTTGAATCCATTTGTTGGTGTCTTTCGTTAGGTTTTGTAACTTTTAGACTCATTTTGAGTTGTTATTTCTCAACTACCTTCATACATTTAACAGACACTTTTATCTCAAAAAATAAATAAATAAATAAAAATAACTGACATATATTTTTTCTTTTTCTTTTTGATGTCATTTATTTCTCAACTACCTTCATACATTTAACAGACACCTTTATCTCAAAATGTTGAAGACATACATTTTTATCAGTTCATGCATGTAACAAACCAATGATTCCTGGTGTTACCAATGCCATGCTCCACTGTTTGAGTTCAGAAAATGTTTAAAATGTTACAGTACTGTTTATAATTTTCATCATTTGTGATCATTGAAGATTCAAATCCATTCATGCAAGTGTTCACCCTTATGAGAGGAAAGCTGTGTAGTCTCTTATAGTCAGCCTCGTCCTTCTTGCCATCGACCGTCTCTGCCATGATGAATAGCTCTAGATGAGGAAAACATGGACAGGTTCAAGATATCAGAAATATGATCTAATAAATCTAAGATGGATATTCATTTATAGCTTTAGAAACCGTGGTATCTGTAATATCGCGGTAAAATACTTTGATACACCATATTACAGCAAGATTACTTAAAATAATACAATGATATTTCAATTATCAGGTTTAATAACATGACATTACCATAGTTCCATGTCCACACAACAATGCTAATACCATTGTAATTTTTTTAATCTAAATTTCATATAAGCCATGGATGGTTAGTAATAGTCCTGCATGCTTATGAAGAGATTATTAGCTTTGTTTTGGAAAGCGAACAGTATTTTATCAGGAAAACTGCTAGCTTACTTGGCTAATTTGTATGGCTAGGTCACTCGTTTTTATTTCCATCGACATTAAATGATCTACCTAGGAGTTTAACGTTGCATATAAACTAGCTTGTGAAGTATTAAGAGACTTTTTACGTACCGTAATAAAATAAAATTGAAGTTGCTTAAACCGACATCGCTAGAGAGACATGTCCACCATGGCAACCACTCCTGCACGACAGCTGTGTGCGTAGCCCCGCCCCTCGTAACGCGTCGCTTGTTTTGATTGGTCCGTGGGCGTGTCGTTCGTTCTAGAGCGTGGAAATGGACAAATTAAAGGAGTATCCTTAAAGGAGACGTTCACCTATAAAGGAAAATTTGTGTGTTATTGTGGAGTTTTAAGTTTTAAGTGAATTACTGACGTCAATAATGCAACTCATGTCTTATTGGTCATTTTTTGTAAATAAATAAAATATAATAAATAAATAAAATCCCCAAAAATGAATATTCTGTTCTCATTTATTTGCTTTTATATCATTCCAATACTTTAGGCTGAATAGTGAGACAAACCACAAACCGTTTATCCACAAAATAAGCAAAGGTTTTTTGGTTTCTCTTTAAGCTTTGTATTTTATGAGCACAGACACCATCTGTGTTTTATCCCCATGTAACCCCACTGCGGTCTGTATAGCGCTGCATTGGTCACGCTTCATCTGTGTGGTTTACTCTCTTGCTTTTTACTGACCTGTATTAAGCTCTAGATACATCTGTGCACAGCTGGAGAGTTTGCCCCAGATAACTGTCACACTGATCTGAGACCTGTCACCAAGAATATAACCAAACAGATGCTGGTAGTTACCAGAAACTGTTTGGTTTCCAACAATCTTCAAAATATTTTCTTTTGTGTTCTGCAGGACACGTTTGGAACAACTTGAGAGTGAGTAAGAAATGACAGAATTTTCATTTTTGGATGAACATTCCCTTTAAATGTCAACAGTGGATACACTTTAAAACACTGTGATTAAGCTAAATAATTTCTCATATACCAATATAATATTTAGGGAGAGCATTAAGCTAGCCATTTGTTGGTAAGGATGCACAGCATGTAATGCATTGGACGGTGCTGATTTTGAAACCCAGCACTTGATCATCTAAAAGCTTTCTATGGGTTTCCCAGACAGACCTTGTTTTGATTTATGGATTATAGGGGATTTTCATTTTCTATTTACAAACAAAAACAGGGGCAGGGGATAATCTAACCACAGATTTGGGCAAGAATATAAATAAAAATAGTAGCTAGAGGAGAAGAAAGGAGGCTTTCATCAGATGAGAGTCTGGCTGCGCATTAAATTAAATTAAATTAAATGTATGCATTTAGCTGACGCTTTTATCCAAAGTGACTTACAGTGCATTCAGGCTAACAATTTTTACCACTTAAGCTACAGGAACACTAAGCATTAAGCATAATAACACGTGTCTAGTCTAACCAGTGCTGTGAGGAATAAAGGCAGCCATCGTACACCATCCATGTCATGATATAATTTTTATGTGATTGTGTGAAATATATATGAAGGATACAGAGCTGGATTATGGCTATTACCCTTTTCAGTATTAAAAGGTTTAAATAAAGTGAGATGGTGAATACAGAGACTCTATAGAAGAGGAAATACACAAACACAGAGAGAATGATATTTGCTGGCTGGAGAGAAGCAGCAGTGGTCAATGTGGTCAATGGAGGGGGTGATTAACATACATCTATAATTCAACAGCAGCAGCATGAAGAGAATGAATGCACGGATGAGAATGGCAATAGAGTAACAATGATTTGCATGAATTTGAGTCATTCTTGATGGTTCAAAGGTCCTATCTAGATAGATAGATAGAAAGAATGATAGATAGATAGATAGATAGATAGATAGATAGATAGATAGATAGATAGATAGATAGATAGATAGATAGATAGATAGATAGATAGATAGATAGATAGATAAGTAAACAAGACAATGCACTCTCATATTTCATTTTCTTCACAGTTTTATTTTTTTATTTTTCATCCACAATTGTCACAAGATCCTTGGTGCAAATATGAAGAAGCACTATACTGACATCACAGCTGATCCTCAACCAATAGCAAGATTTATATAAACAGACAGGCACTTCCCCATAAGCTTTTCTCTGTGAAGGGGCACGTAGGGCTAGATGCAGTGGAATGGTAACACAACAATTACAGTTTTACATTGATATTTTCACAGTGTATGGGCTTCACATAAGATCTTTAAAATTTAGAGCAACGCTTCTGATAATAAGCTTCAGATAACACATTTTGGCTTTAAAAAAAATTGTTAGATCTCGCCGAATCTGTGAGAGAAAGTACACTGCGGGGTAAGGACCCATTTGACCCGATGCCAAAAGACAAAAATTTAAGACATGTTATGATAGACGTTGATAAGACAAGATAAGACGTTGTACACCTTAAAGTACTGTAGGACTGAAATAACAGTGTATACCAAGAAAAGTGATCCTAAGGGACCGGCAATAAAAACAAGAAAGGAAAAAGCTGCTCAGGGAAAGAAGCGAAAGCTCCACTTTACACAAACAATGAAACAAGAGCAAGACACGTGCTGTGAGAATGAGCCACATCCATCGCAATAGAAAAACATTCTCTATATCTGAGTGGACTATTGTGATGTAATGCATGAAATAACACAAGCAACACAAGACGCAATCAAAGCCTTCGGCTGCAGCTCTATCCGAAGTAACGAAACCACACGCACAGACAATTCCCTTTCCTGCAGAAACAAACACTCAGTGAGAGTGTAGCTCTGGTAAATATATTCTATACACAGACTGGGCCCATGGCACAGTTGTCGTACCTTTCAGGCCATTTTGTTTCATTTAGCCTCGCCATAAAAAAAGAAAGGTATCAACCCATAGCCCTGCTCACTGCCGGGGATGAGAGCTCTGAAGGCAGGGGTCCACGGGTTCCTTGACAGCCCCTCCATACACGTCCACATCTCGGTCCGTCCAAGGGACTATGTTTCCCAAGCGTGGCGATTCTGCACATGTCGCCAGAGCGGCAACCTCTGTTGGTGACAACACTTTGTCCCACAGGTTAAACAATGAAAGCTCCCCAACAAGAGCCTGGGATGCATCAAACCGCCCACCGAGGGTGTCCTGCAGTGGAGCCAAGGGTAACACATGGATTATCACAAGGTTGCATCAAAAATACTGTGCAGAAATGGTCCTACGCCTTGTCACTGGGGTAGGACCATCAAAGGTATTCCTTTGTAGATTAACAACTTCTGAAGGATGCAAATACTGTCAGGAAAACTTTTTGCAAAAATTGCACATTTAGAGGCTTGCCACTGGGGTACTAACCTTAAAAGGACAACTTTGTACCTCATCTACCCCTAAAAGGTGTATATTTGTACATTAGAGTAGAAATATGTGTCCTTAAGATAATACTATGAACAATTAAGGATTAAATAAGGTGCAAAGATGTCCTGTTAAGGGTACTGCCCCAGTGACGAGCTTTTGCACCACCAAAGGTACAATTTTTGCACATTGTGTTCTAAGAGTGAAGGTGTACCTTTGAGGTTGTATTCAGACTCTTCCAGGTCTTGCTCACCTGTTCCTGTCCCAACACCAAGACGCCCCCGGATTTGATTGGGTTCCACGCGGATAACCCTTCACCGCGTCCTCTCAACTTTCCACCTTGATATGCTTTCCAAACTCCGTCCCGTAGGGTCCAACTCACACATATGTGCTGCCAGATGCCCTGGGGCAAAGAGAGAGGCAGCTGTGCCACCTGTAAATGGAGGGAATGAGTCCATCAGCTGTATTGCGTAAGGTTCCTCAAACCTTGGCATGGAGGGTCACTTCCCTGCAGAGTTTAGCTCAAACCCTAATCAAACCTCACCTATCTATAATTTTCTAGAAATTCTAAAAGACCTTGATTAGCTGGCTCAGGTGTCTTTGACTAGGGTTAGAACTAAACTCTGGTCATCCAGGCTACTAGTGTAGAGGGTCTCACCTTATCATTGATGAGTAGTTCTGCTGGATTATGAATGCCCTGCAACAGGACAAGCTCATTGGGTTGTTCCGGTACAGCATAGGAAAATGGAGTCCCAATTCCACTCTCAGCAGGCTTGAGCCACAGACATGCCGTAAAGGCGTACATCTCTGGAATATTCCGCCGGACAAGTCCGTACATGAAGTTAGTCCTCACAGGGAAGGAAAGTTTATACCCTTGTGGGTAACTGTAATCTGTAAGACCTGGGAAGGAAAGATTGAGAGAGTGAGTTGAAAATGAAGAATCCATTTCATCCTCTTGAGTTTAACCAAAGCTTCCTCCTTACTCTGTTCTAGCTCTGTAATACGCTCTTGCAAGGTGTTGATTCCCTGGTCGATGTGCTGGTGGTGGCTCTGGGTCTCTTTCCGGAGGTTCTTCCTCTCCTTCTCCAGCAGCCTAATCTTTTTTTCTAGCTCACCCTCCAGATCCTCCACAGGCCTGCCAGGCTCGCCCACCACTACACTCCCCAGTGTGCTCACAGTATGCTCAGTGTGGTTCATCGCTGCGGGGCCTATCTCCAACTGCGAGAGAATTATGCAAGAAGTCATTATTGCAAAACCTATTACATCCTGTTCAACATGTGTATCTGACTATATTAAATCCATTTGAATTAAAGGAACTCGAAAGAATGGTTTGCTCTTGAATCAGACATACTTTTCGAATTAGTTCTCATTTAATATGTCAGTATTTTGAGGGAACTATGACTTATATTTCGTTCCGTTCCTCAAACACTTATTATTTGTTTTCAGAAGACTTCGATATGATGCATGAGTTATACCAATTACCCTTTTTAATATTTTATCATGCTTTTACATGCTTTTTGAGCCTTGAAAGCTCCCTGTAATTACACAGAAAAGAGTGACCACTAATTGTTTCAAAATATCTTCTTTAGTGCTCCACAGAAAAAAAAGTCATATGGGTTTGGAAGGACATGAAAGTGAGTAAATAATTTTAAAGTGCTTTTCACAATAGCAACTCTACAGAAAATATAGGTTTCAATAATAATTAAATCTCGCCCCATTTTTATTATAATTATCGCTATTTCATTTATTTTTATTAGAGTTTAACTTTTAGTAATAGTAGTACTTTTAGTATATTTTTCGATTATTGAAATATATATAATTTAATATTTATATTTAATTTAATATTTATATTTCATTTCTGCTTTATTTCCATTGACACAAACAATTAGTAGTGGTGGTGGTGGTGGTGGTAGTAGTATTAGTGGTTGTATTTAATTTTAGCAATAACAACTCTGGTCCATAAGTCTATGTTACAACATCTACAATTCAGGTGTGAACCAGTAGTATCCCCCTGATTTTTCACATTTGCACGCATCCTTGCCTACTACTTTATTTACAAAACCGTTTTCCTTAAATACCCCAGTGGCACCAAATTCCAAGTGGGTGTTTATAGTTTCTCATACCAACCTCCAACTTCTCTATGCGATCTTTGAGTTGAAGAATGGCTCTCTCCAGTTCCTCCACAGCCCGAGCCGTCTGCAGTTGTACCGCAGCCGAGCTGCTCACATCATCCCCGGCCATGTGGCGACGGTTGCCCGCCCAAACCCCCATACTCCTCTCGTTAAGACTCCTTTCCTCCAGCCCGCTCTCACACTCCGAGAGTTTCGCGGTGAGCTGCGTGATGGTCCTCTGGTCCACGAGGATCTGGTCGTTCTGCTGCATCACGATCTGCCGGAGCTCCTCGGCGGTGGTGCGGAGGATCCAGTCCTCCTCATCGGCGAACGGGTCATCGGCTTGTTCTCTCAAACCCCTGGATTTGCAATCGCTGATAGGCACAGGGGTACAAATGAGTCGATCAAGAGTGAACTGTTTCGGGCTTGGCCCAGTCACGTCCCCGGTAGTCAACTCATTGAGCGACGGCATCTTCAGGCCCATATCTAAACCTCCGTCATAAGATTCAGCACCATGGAGAGCTCCGAGCGGCCCGGCGTGCGCCACGGCTCCAGGCAGCGGCTCCAGGAGCGACAGCGAGCGGTTGTCGGACAGCGCGTGGGGCGCGGCGGCCGAGGATCGCGAATAAACGCTGGCGATGAGGACGACGGCCACGCCGAGAAAAGCCAGGAGGCCGGCGGAGACCAAAACCACGACGAACTTCATCAAGCCTATTGTGACTTACAATAAAAGCGCTGAATGTGATTTTATGGATGTTTAATATAAACGAACGACCGGGTTTTCACCATCAGAAGCAGGACCGGATGAAATGAAGGTCGGTCGCATCGGCTGTTTCTCCTCCACTGGCAGCAGATGATGCTGCGCCTCCTCTTCTGTTTCTATAGCTACCGCGCGACTGTGATGGAAATGCGTGATGTGTCACACTGATGAAAACACCTTTCGCTCTCTTCATCATCTATGAATTATCTGGCAGAAGATGAACAGACTGCGTTACTGAAGAGAAAGACTGGCCTACGTATTAGAACATAATGAGTGAATAAAATAGTTACCAGGCTTGATTTTTAGTGATTCCCAATAAGTGTTCTTGAGATTATGTGTATGTGTATGTGTAAGTGTTCTTGTTCATAATTAATCTGTCACTAATATTACATTATATATATATAATGATACCTCAAATGATACCTAAAAAAAAAATCATGCCAACTTTATCAGATATGGAAATTGACCTTTATACTCGTTTAAATAAATAATCAGATGTTTTGAAACTCCCTAATCCAGTAGTTGTATGAGGAGGGAATGACTGTATTTTGAATACAACCGCTGATTTTCAGTATTGTATAAGATAACATTTACATTCAATATTACCCCAATATTTAATCCATAGGTCAGATTTAATCATTCTAATATGCTGATTTGCCACTCAAGAAACATTTATCAATATTAAAAACGGTTGTGCTGATTAATATTTTTGTGGAAAACTGGCAGTATTTTTCCAGGATTCTTTGAAATATTTTTGTAACGGTGTAAAAGACTTTACTGTCACTTCTGATGAAATGAAAGCATCATTGTGGAATAACTTTATACATTTGAACAGTGTGTGTGATCAATGTAAACTCCAGCACATGCATAATTCAGTATTGCAGGTGTGGGAAAATGCTGGTATTTAAGTGAAAACATCATTTAAAAAAAGGACCAAAATCTTCAGAATCTTTCATATGCAAATATTGAAATATCTTATCAATGATGTTCAAGTCATCATGGCAACCGGGTTGGATCCAACATGCCTTAACATGTAACATATTCTCAATAATTAAATAAAATGTGATGGGGACAAAAAAGTTACATGTGCTGCTGTGCTGCTTTAATGTTCTAATATATATATATATATATATATATATATATATATATATATACACACACACACACACACACACACACACACACACACACACACACACACACACATATATATATATATATATATATATACATATAAGATTCTGCTAAAATATGGATGCAGTGTGTAAAATTATAGAAGTGATTCAAACACATGGTCCAATATGCAGACCACCCATCAACAAATATGAAAACCTTTATTTATCGATATGTTTTTTTTTACATCTTTAAAGACATATCTGTGGGTGAAGAGAAGCAATTAACAAACAAAAAAAGAAAAAGATAAGTCTTATGTGTCCAAATTTCACTGACAACCAGGTGGAAGCTGCTTCTTATTCACTTAATGTAGTTCTGCTCCAGCAATGAAAGTCATTAATGTTCAAAACATAAATAAAAAGATATCTTCAGTTGCATCGAACCGCTGCATGAAAAATACTTTCTCCACAGAGAAAACAAAAGACACCCGGTTGGCTTTTCAGAAATCCAGCCACTCAGCCATGTAAACACAGTTAGATGGAGAGATCTCGCCCCCTTCATGACAGTCATCAAAAACCTACAGAGCAGAGAGTAACTGTTGTTAACTTGGCACATTAAAGGCACACTTCATCCAAAAATTAAAATGACTTTCAGGCCATCCAAGATGTAGATGAGTATGTTCATGGGAACAGTTTTGAAGAAATTTAGCATTACATCAGTTTGGAAAACTCATACAAAGAGTTTTCTTTATTTTCATGACTATGAAGATTGTAGAGTCACACTGAAGGCATCAAGGGCTATTTGAGCAAGAAGGAGAGTGATGGGGAGCTGCGCCAGATGACCTGGCCTCCACAGTCACCGGACCTGAACCCAATCCAGATGGTTTAGGGGTGAGCTGGACCGCAGACAGAAGGCAAAAGGGCCAACAAGTGCTAAGCATCTCTCGGAGAACTCCTTCAAGACTGTTGGAAGATCATTTCAGGTGACGACCTCTTGAAGCTCATCAAGAGAATGCCAAGAGTGTGCAAAGCAGTAATCAAAGCAAAAGGTGGCTACTTTGAAGAACCAAGAATATGACAGATTTTCAGTTGTTTCACACTTTTTTGTTATGTATATAATTCCATATATAATTCCACATGTGTATATTCATAGTTTTGATGCCTTCCTCGTGAATCTACTATTTTCATAGTCATGAAAATAAAGAAAACTCTTTGAATGAGAAGGTGTGTCCAAACTTTTGGTCTGTACTGTATATATGACATGATAATAAGGCCTGAAGTTAGGAAGAACATTTTAAGGGAAAAAATAATAACAAAAAATTACATAATGATTTTTTCCTTCTCAAATCTTGTCTGTGGTTTAAAAACACCCCTGGCCAAACGGGGTGCATCTCTTCCCACTTTGATAATTACTGTAGTTACCATGTTCTGAACATCACATCCTTTCTTTTCTAACCAGATGTAATCTATCTATCTATCTATCTATCTATATATATATATATATGTGTGTGTGTGTGTGTGTGTGTGGCTGAATAAAAATATTTGGACATTTATAAAAATTACATCAACTTAGCACCAACAAGCTTGTTAGCTAGACAGTTAGCATCAGCTAACAATATTTACTTATTTTCAGTACGATGAACATTAATGTCTGTCTACTCGTCTAGTTAATCCAAACAATATACATATGTATAACGTTACTGTCGATAAACAATATAAAAACAGACGTAACATAGGACATTTTAATAAAACTGTTAACATTACGGCAGCGGTGAATTTGAACATGCATGAGTTATTGTATTTAATCTGTGTTGTTTTAAGGTTTTTTTGTTGTTGTTGTTGTTTTTTTACCTAAAATTGATGTGTCTGCATCGTCTGCACTCGAGCATTTCAGTGGGCTTAAATAGATCTCTCTTTACAACGGATTTAGTTCCCAAACAACTGACAGTTTTGACCTAAATATGATTCTCAGTTACAATAATTAATCCAAAATTTCGACATAACTTACTTTTAGCAACATCAGACGCACGCGCGCTCACAAGATCTCCCGGTTCTTACTTCTGGAGACTCGCACTAAACGGTTCATTTGAATCAGTGAGTGGTCGACTCCAGAACAGCTTCAATCGAATCATTCTAATTCGTAAACGAATCGTTTGGTGCGATTTCGATCCGATTTAAAAGTTTATTTTGAAAAGACTCAGTTCATTCATGATGAATCAGACACCGCTTCTGAGTGTCGGAGCACGTGATATAGTGAATAACGATATGTTTTATGAAATGTAGTGAAGTAAAAAGTACGATTTTATACTTTGGAATGTAGTGAAGTAAAAGTAAAAGTTGCTCAAAATAAAACTACTCCAGTAAAGTACAGATACTTGAAAAATGTACTTAAGTACAGTAACGAAGTAAAGCTACTCCGTTACTGTCCACCACTGCCTACTTGTGATTTCAATGCACTAAAAGTTTACCGGGCACAGTCCACATGGAGTTTTGACCAGGCCGGTGGGTTGAATTATGGGATTGACACCCCTGTAGAGCTTCATCTGTCCATCTACACACCCCACTGTCCCCTCTTTAGCAGCGATTATAGTCATCTCCACCTTGCCATCATAGATCAGCGTGTTTAGAATGGTCTCAATGTCCTCCATGGATAAATCCACCTGCAAACAGATATATCATAACTTATTAAACCTATTATGTTCATTAAATTCAGTGGGTTATTGTGATGTTTTCATCAGCTGTTTGGACTCTCATTCTGACGGCACCCATTCACTGCAGAGGATCCATTGGTGAGCAAGTCATGCAATGCTATTTTTCTCAACTCAAATCTACATCTTGGATGGCTTTAAGTTCAGTAAACATTCAGGATATTTCATTTTTTGCCTATTCCTATCCCTTGAAGATATTGTTCACACTCACTTTGCTGATGCCGAGCTCACAGATGTACTTCCACACTTCATGAGAGGTGGCAAATGAGCTGTTTCTTTGCACCATGGGACTCTGCTTACTGTCTCTCGCTGCTTCAGCCTGAAAATACACACATTTATTTTAAACTCAAAGCCTTATATTTTAAAGATCAGAAAGAGGAATGAGAAATATTACATCCCCACCTTACTTTGCAGGAACTTAAAGCACTGTTGGTTGAGAACCTCAACAAACTCGGACTCAAAATCCTGATCGCTGTACCAGGCACCTCCTGTCACAGATCGGTCCGGCTGCAGGTTATACAGCATGTACACCTTCTTCTTAGAGGCCTGGATGGGAAAGAGAGTTTAGTAGGTCTGAAGCTTATTAAACATTTCAAAGGTTTAAATAAGGTTTGGAGATCAGCTCACCGCAACAGACTTCACCGCTTTGATGAGCTTCTTACTCTCGAGATTCTTGAGGATTTTATTGATTTCTGTGAGTGGGAGGTTACTCTTGTATCGGATGTCTCTGCTCCAAATTCCTTTAGAATTCAGAAAAAGCTGTTGATATGAGCTGTCGGGATCAATATTAATTGTGATTTATCGAAAAAAAAAAAAATATGCAAAATGATAAAATGCATCGCACCTTTATTTCCAGCATCTTCTATGATCTGGTAAACTAGCTTTTCTTGGGTATCAGAGCCTTTTACTTTACTGTCAAAAAAAAAAGAAACAGTTATCATTTGAATTTAAATTCTTTGAATTATTTTATTTTAATAACTACTAATTCACTAAATTTGGCATAGTTAGTAAATTATTATTAATTAAAATTCAGATTCAAAGAATTGTATATGTTTTATATATACATATAATCTTTTTTTTTTTATTAAGTTAATTCATATTAATTCACCACATGCATAAATGCACATTAAAGTAATATTCAAATAAAATTTTAAATGTATTTTTAAAAATTCTAATATTAATTAAAATTCAGATTCAAAGAATTGTAATTGTAAATTAATTAAAATCAAGTTATATTCTTATATATAAGTTAATTCATATTAATTCACAACATGGATAAGTTTAGTTGAAGTAATATTCATGTATTTTTAAAATACTAACATACTAATACTAATATTAATTCACTAAATTTGTGCACACATTTAGTGAATTAGTAAAAAGACATAAAGGTGTGTGCAATATTATAAATGCAATTTCAAGTAAAAGTACGTATTTCTTTTTATTAAATCCACTAATTTGTGTGCAAATCATATTATTTGACATTAATTTGTTTGCGCACATTCTTGCATTTAAAGAGACCAACCTTGCAGATTGAGCATCTTTGAGTCGGTATAAAAGGCCATTGCTGTTTTTGAGCAAGTCTAACTGACCCTGAGAACACAAATGAAGAGTCAGACATGAGCATAAAGGCATGTTTCATGCACTGTCAGCTGGAGCGGAGCATCTCACCACAGACAGCAGTCTGTTGATGGCCATGGCCCGCTGCTGCGCCTCAACATGAGGCATGTCATTCTGGATGACCTGGTCTGTGATCCCATGTGGAAACTGCTGACACAACTCTTTTATCCTTCAACACAGGAAACTATCGTTAGTATTTCCATAAACTTAGGTTTATAAATACTTGCAATACACAGAAATGACAGAGTAGCTTTGGTAGTAACTGTAATTGATGCTTTATTCATCCACGCGTCGTCATATGATGTAAACAGGCAAGGCCATGCTTTACGCACGGATGGGCTCCACTCACCTATTCTCGATATCTACAGGGTCCGTGGACTCTTTTTTGACTTTAACTTCTGTCATTGTTCGTCAGGATGGAATTACTTGACGAGAACGCCAAATGTCAATAATATAAATAATACATTCGACGATAAATTTAAGTCAAATGCTGTGTCGAAGTTCAGTCTGCGCTCATGGTCGTTTGATAGGCGGGGAGAGTTCAGAGGTTGCCAGATTGAGTACAATAAAGACGCAATCGGGTTAAAATATAAGGCTACAGTTAGCGACCTCCCTCTTTTGAATAAGAGGATATATTCACATATATTTGTAAATAAACGAGTTTATTTTAATACAACTCCACAAACTCACATCCGCGATTTCTAATGTTTATAACCAAAACAAGCCCAAGATCACTTATAAAAAGCGGACATGGCAACACGGACTAGCACAGTGTGAGGAAAAAAACAAGAAAACTCACAGCGCCATCTACTGCGATGGAGGATGAGAAGAATTACACTTTGGCATATAATTGATAAATCTCTCAAACTTCATAAATTTGGTCATAATTTTTTTTTTTATTATAATTTTTTTTTTGCTAATTAATAACATATCAAGGCCTTATTCTACTTGACCTTATTCTTCTACATCCCTAATCTTACCCAATACCTAAACCTAACAACTACCTTACTAACTATTAATAAGCAGCAAATTAAGAATTTTTTTAAGAGAAATGTTGTAGTTAATAGTTAACAAGTGTTAACTATTCTAATGTGTTACCATATAAATTATATAATAATAAAAATAACACTATTTTTTTTTAAAATTATAAAATGTATTATACAAAATTTATACAAAGTTTTATGCAATCTGTCCCAAAGTTGTGAGGTCATTTTCAACCACAACCAATATATATATATATATATATATATTTTTTACCCATGATAAAGTTTTGTCAGTGAAGATTTTGAGATTAAATATGAAACATGATGGTGAAGAAAACAATCATGACCTCAGATTAAATCATATCACTTGAGAACAGAATATTTTTATTGTGCAACATTTTCAGTCAAGTTAAAAATGTATTTAATTGTGTGTATTTTATTATGTTATTATGTTTTATTAAGTTATTATTTTATTCAAAACTAAATTTTTAAATGACGTTTCCATCTGTGTCATTTCAATAAACCAAATGCTATTAACCCCATACATCATTTGAAATATACTTGAAATATTCAGAAAAATAAAATAAAACCACAGGATTCTCATTTGATGCATGTATATCCAATAGTAGATAAATTGACAAAACTATTATCATATTGCAAATAAATGAGTAAGATGCCTAATTTGCTTTTTGCTATATATATATATATATATATATATATATATATATATATATATATATATATATACACATCCTGTTATACATCCCTTTTCACTTTTTTCTCACTCCCACCAGAACCGGAGCGCAGATGGAGAAGTCCTCATAAAAAACCTGATGAGCACTCAGATATCACGGATCCAGAGAGAGACAGATTTCCTTAGGTGAGCCAAGGACTTTGGGTGAGCTTTCTACGTTTATATTCATTATTCATTAGTTATATTAATATTCATCTTTCTGAAGATGTCCAAAGTGCCAGAGTCATCACCCTTTGGATCCTTTTGCCCGGTTCTGTCTGCACTGTGGAGCACCAGTGGCTCTGAGACTTGCTCAAAGACTGCCCCCTACTGAAGAAGGACAGGTACTACAGATATGACTTCTACAAAATTCAGTGCTAGTCAGATAAGTGATCATTTAACAATAATATGAGTATGTGCTGGGATTTTTCATAGATGGGTCTGTGTGTGCATTGTACGACCGCTCAGTAAAGCCACATGTGTGGTGAGCGAGTCTCCACTGACTCAACAACTACAGCCGCAGGCTAGTCTGAGACTACACGTAAATTATCATCCCTCCTATTAGTCTATTAAATGCTCTTATTAGATCAATTCTTAGATCATTACATCATTCTAGGATAAGCTCATCTGTCACTCTTGTGGGATGGGAAACCCTGCTTATATCAAACACTGTGTCAAGATTTGGCACCTACCCACACTGCCAAAAGCACCAAAAGATTGGTTAAATGACCATGGTGTTGGTGTGCTTGACTGGCCAGCAAACTCCCCAGACCTGAACCCCAGAGAGAATCTATGGGCTATTGTCAAGAGGAAGATGAGAAACAAGACAAAAAAATGCAAATGAGCTGAAGACCACTGTCAAAGAAACTTCAGCCACGCCGAATTGAGGCAGTAATTAAAACAAAAGGAGCCCCTACCAAGTATTGAGTACATGTACAGTAAATTACCATACTTTCCAGGTCTTATGAAGTATTCTAGTTTGTTGAGATAGTGAATTGGTGGGTTTTTGTTCAATGTGAGCCAAAATCATCACAATTAAAAGAACCAAAGACTGAAACTTCTTCAGTCTGTGTGCATTGGATTTAATACACAAATTTCACAAACTGAGCTGAATTACTGAAATAAATGAAGTTTTCCTCAACATTCTAATTTACTGAGATGCACCTGTCTGTGGTGCGGACTCTGCTATTCTTTTACCTTTAGAACTATTTTTAAAAATCTTAATTCATATTGCTATAGTTATGAGGCCGTGTATAACTTTTTTTTAGTTAGTAGCAAACTACCGAACGCACTTTTGACAGAAAATTGTATATAAAAAAATAAGAGCCAACACAATATCAAACATTTCAATACTTAATTAACAGGTTGTGACTTTAATCTGTGCAATTGTGTGAATACAAAAACACTTTTTTTTTAAACTAAGGAAAACTAATATAGTTTATGTGTTCATGATGCAGGAGGAGTTATGCTGGTGTATGTTTACAGAAAAACAAACATTGAACCAAATATAAAACGAATCCTAAGCCTTAAACAGGACATAACACAACAAATACGACACTATATGTGATGACACTAACAAACACTGCCTGACTGGCGTCTGAGTCACATGACGACAAAGTTACACTAATGTACAAAACCCAAAGTGTAGGCTCCTCAGCGGCGCAAGCGCAGGAAGAATGCATGCCTGCACTCTTTGCTGTCCACCGGGTAGTATTTATCATAAAAGTCCAGGATGTACTCCTCTGTCTTGAAGCCGAACTTCTGGTAGAGGAGCATGGCAGGGTTGCTCGCCGATACGTGAAGGGTCACATCCTTTCCCATGCAGGTCTACAGAAAGGAGAAAGGAAGATTCCTGTATCAACCGAAGCTTGTAACCTCGACGTGGCTGATTTATTTCTGACTCACCTGAATGAGATGGTAGATCATGAATGTGGCGATACCAGCTCGCCTCCATTCAGGATGCACCAGCAGGAAAGAGATGTAGGCCTCGTTGTATTTCACATCCGGCACCATGAAGCCAAAACCGATCACAACTTTCTTGTAAAGCACCACCACGCTGAAATCTGGGTACTGGAGGCACTCTGACAGGTCGATACCTGATAAACAGAAGAACGAACGCATGACTCCTACAGAACCTAGTTTCACACCCAAATCTGTGTTTGACAGGATGAAGAGGTGATTACCAGGCCAGAAGATTTCTTGGCACATGGAGTTGACAGAGGGGATGTGATTGGGCCGCACATAGCAATAGTCTAAAGGTGCGTC
Organism: Carassius auratus; assembly: GCF_003368295.1. Lineage (NCBI taxonomy): Eukaryota > Metazoa > Chordata > Actinopteri > Cypriniformes > Cyprinidae > Carassius > Carassius auratus. The sequence goes on from NC_039289.1 coordinate 12,168,329, forward strand.
AGGTTCAGCGACCCAAGACGGGTCCTTCCTGTGAGGATACGCACGGATCTCTGCGAGCAAACGCAGCTTCAGCGGCCGACTCTCATAGTCTCTCCTACACACAATAATACACATTATCAGAAACATATATATGGGTTAACATGGGTGCAGCTTAGTTTTGGTATCTGTGAAAACCTTGGCCATTAAGGATGCACACCTTAAGTTATTTCAAAAGTACAATATTAATACTTTTATTCAGCAAGTATGCATTTCAAATAAATGCATTCTTTTGAACTTTTTTTTAAATGTTTCCTGAACAGCAAATCAGCACATTAGAATGATTTCTGAAGGACCGTGTGACACTGAAAACTTGAGTAATGATGCTGCAAATTCAGCTTTGCATCACAGGAATAAACTACATTTTATAATTATAATAAGGTATTTTACTTGTAATAATATTTCAAAATATTAGTGGTCCTACTGCATTTGTGATCAAATAAATGCAGAGTTTGTGTGCATAAAGGCCCCGATTTACTTCAAGCAAAGTTCGTTTTTGTTCTTCGTTTCGGGGCAAAAAAAAGTATGAAAAGGCTGAGCGACTGTATACTGTTTCCGGACATTCAGACACCCCTGTGCAGCAGGAGGCGGGGTGTAGATTAATGTAAACATGACTCGCGACGTTCGCGCATATCCGCATAAACACAACAACTATGAAATAAAGAAGTGTAGGAAATCTAGGTGTGAGACGGGCACCAATGGTCAGAATATTATAGACAAAAGAAAAATGATTACCGTATTTTCTGAACTATAAGTGGACTATATTTATCAAATTAATTTGACATGAACCAAGAGAAATTAACCAAGAGAAAACATTACCGTCTACAGCCACGAGAGGGCGCTCTATGATGCTCAGTGCTCCTGTAGTCTACACTGAAGACACAGAGCGCCCTCTCGTGGCTGTAGACGGTAATGTTTTTTTTTCCTGGTTCTTGGTTCTAAATAAATGCGACTTATAGTCCAGTGCGACTTCTATATGTTTTTTTCCTCATCATGACGTATTTTTGGACTGATGCGACTTATACTCAGGTGTGACTTATAGTCTGAAAAGTACGGTAGTTCAGAGACAAGTATCATGTTTGCTTTACAAAATAACAATAATCAGTCCTTTATTTGAAGTGTGCGTGGTTCTGCATGGACTGAAGACCCCAATTTCCGTCCCTAGTTGCAAAGTTGTGTGTTTATATTGATTATGTGCTTTGTTTTTGAAAAGGGATTACTGTTGAAAAAAATATCTCCCTATGAAGTGGACTTTGAGCTTTGTAACTTTGCAGATCTTTTTTTATGCTCAAACAGCAACATTACAGACTAAATAAAGTTGAAAAAGTATTTAAAAAATAATGTATATCCCGCCACCAGCAGCGTGGGGGTGTTGTAAAGTTCATTAACAGTATACCGTCCCTCAGCCTTTTCAAACTTCTTTTTGCAACGAAACGAAGAACGAAAACGAACTTCGCTTGAATTATGTCGGGCCCTTTAGGAGCCAAAATTTCCCCAGAAAGTTAGGTGAGATGTTTCGAACTGCTGAAACGAACTTTGTCTCGGCCTGATTTTGTTTGAAAAGACGTCATATCAGTTTGTTCTTCGATTTAGTTTGAAGTATATGGGGCCCTTCTTAGAAAAGAAAACATATACATAAGTATACACACAATTGTTATATGTACAAAATATATTTTAATAATCTTTTTGAATGTTTTGCTCCTGGAAACCACAGATTGTTACAGAAGTTCTTATCTAAACTGACCTGAATGCATACGTTTAAGAAAAAAAAATAACAAGGTAACAGTAAGATTATTAATGTTATATATTCGGATTTTTAACATACAGTAGATGAACACTGCAATGAAAGCACTTCATTAAAAAAAATAGAATAATATTTTATCTATTTATTTGTATTATTTTATCAATGCAATGATTAATTAATGACTCTCTATAATCTGATTGCTCATCAGTTTATGGTTCTTAATTCCTAAAGTAATTAACATTTTTGGAATGTAAAGAAATCCATTTCACAAACCTGAAATATACAGAATTTGCTTCATTTCGGGACAGACTTGCATATTTCAAAAGTGCAAGAAAATCCCTTTTTCCATGCTGCATCAAATCCTAAATTATTAAGATTGAGTAAATGTTCAGATGTTCATGTACCTGATGTAGGGCTTGAGCACTCTGGACGTGTAGGGACTCTTGATGGTCTGATCCATGCAGGCATCAGAACCCATCAGCCTGTGCCAGAATGACACCGTGGACTGATAGAACCCTTTCCTTACGGTCGCTGTTGACTGAGGAGCAAAACAAGACTTTTCATGAGATTCTCAGTAGGAGTTATAATTCATACTGTACATGTTTCCTTCTGGCTTACCTGAAAGCGATCAAGTATACGAAGGTCCTGGCTGGTGGTTCTGTATTTCCCTTCTCCGCTCGTCCTGTGGCTGGCCAAACCCCCTTGTGCCCCATACACGCCCCCCACCAGGCTGAGTGTAGCGCTCACAGCCTGATCCACGTCCAGCAGGGGGAGCCCTCGCTCTCTTTTCGCCTGTCGCACAAGTAGCTTGCGATGCAGTCTTTTGGCCTGTGGCGTGACGGCCAGCGCTTGCGGACACGCCTCCAGCCTGTGGAGCAGCATACGCTCCTCGTAAAGACTGATGAACGTGTAGCGCGGGGCGGGCGAAGACACACAGCCCTCGCCTTTATCCTGGAGAACCTTCCTCCGCTCAATGCCACGCCCCCGTCCCGCTGGCAATAAGCCTTCATCATGGCCCTCGTCTTCCTCACCATCTCTACCCCGCTCTTCGTCTTCACTCTCCAGTTCTTGTTTGATCAGCTCTGCTGGACGTATCTTTTTCCTGACCATGATGGTGCCGGTGGCCAAAGGCATGCTGGGAGGGGGAATATACTCCATCCCGGGGTCGATAACGCCCTCGGCGTCCAATTCTTCATCATCTGGTCGAAGATAACACAATGAACATAATCAACAAACAAAATGCTGTGACAAAGCCTACCTCTCTAAAAAAAAATTCTGTTTATTACCAAATATTAATAAATGATCAATATATAAAACCATACAGACAGGATACCGTATTTATAAGTCGCACCTAAGTATAAGTCGCATCAGTCCAAAAATACGTCATGATGAGAAAAAAAAAACATAAGTCGCACTGGACTATAAGTCACATTTATTTAGATCCAAGAACCAAGAGAAAACATTACCGTCTACACCTTCGAGAGGGCGCTCTATGTTTTCAGTGTAGACTACAGGAGAACTGAGCAGCATAGAGCGCCCTCTGGCGGCTGGAGACGGTAATGTTTTCTCTTGGTTCATGTAAAATTAATTTTGATAAATAAGTCGCACCTGAATATAAGTCGCAGGACCAGCCAAACTATGAAAAAAAGTGCGACTTATAGTCCGGAAAATACGGTAGTTGGAGTGGTTACAAGTAGGGCTAGGCGATATATCTAACGATATGATCATGCTCATCTAGTCAGTAAATCTGGTTAGTGATTAGCGCTAAATCACCATCACCTGCTTTCAAATGGAGCGGCATTTAATAGACAGAGCCATAGATCACTGACAAGCTACGCAATATCGCGTTCATATTGCGTATTCATCGAAGCCTTCTGTGGCTGGCTGCGTAAACCTTTGTCCCTCATGGTAAGTCTATGGCATCTTTTTGTCAGCATCTTATCAGGCGTCTAACATGTCATAAACAGCTGTTCGCTCAGTTAGCAAGTGCAGCAACTCACCGTGGAACAGAGCCTGAGGAGGCATGACATCTGGGATGAGATCGGCTTCTGACAGCAGACTGGGCGTGGCAGAGTGTGAGGCGGGCGTTCCAGGGGCGGAGAAGTCAGGCGACGGGGAGGGGGAGGGAGAGGTGAGCGGGGTTCTGTCAGAGGAGCTGAGAGAGGAAAAGTCAATGACTTCACCCTTCTCCAGATACGGCTCCGACCGCCGCACACGACTGCCCAGTTTGACAGGTGTGGATGAGGCACTGCGGTCTAGGAACCCGGCCGCCTCCTTCTGCGCACGCCGGATCTCTTTAGCCTCCTGTGTTCGGGAACGCTTTTCTTTCAGCTGCATGGCGTTCTCCACTGGGTTCCTACTTCCACGCTTCCGCAAACCCTCCACGGTGATTATGGGGTCCAGGGACGGCTTTGACACAGCTGGAGAAACAGCATGTAGATCCAAAAATGTTATAAAGAGGAAAAATTACAGCATTACAAAAATGCATTTACATATTAAATCACTGATACCAATAAGCCATGTTATCACGTTTAAACGATGGCTTCGATCCACATTATTTTTAATGTAAGAGCGGACGGGGCCATTTTTAGCTTAAATGAATGTGTAAGCTGCATGAAAACAGTCCGTTATCCATTTTAATAATGCAAACTGTTATTTGATATCATATAATTTAAAAAGGTATTCTCATAATCATAAACACCCTGGTTTGTAGCGCAAATGGTTTTACCATTTACTGCATTTTGTTATTCTTCTAGTTATTTACCAATAGCGGCTACTAAAATGAAAATCTCACATAGTCACTACTACTTCTACCGTATTTTCCGCACTATACGTCACACTTTTTTTCATAGTTTGGCTGGTCCTGCGACTTATAGTCAGGTGCAACTTATTTATCAAAATTAATTTAACATGAACCGAGATAAATGAACCCAGAGAAAACATTACCATCTACAGCCATGAGACGGTGCTCTATGCTTCTCACTGCTCCTGTAGTCTACACTGAAAACATAGAGCGCCCTCTCGTGGCTGTAGACGGTAATGTTTTCTCTTGGTTCTAAATAAATGTGACTTATAGTCCAGTGCAACTTATATATGTTTTTTCCTCGTCATGATGTATTTTCGGACTTATGCGACTTATACTCAGGTGCGACTTATAGTCCGAAAAATACGGGTAGTTTATTGAAAGAAATTTGAGCAGCAATCAATCAACAATTAGCCTCACACACCTGAAGGTAATCAATATGTTTGTCACAATATGTAAAAAGAAAAAAAACGATCTTTCGCTACTTCTGTTATGACGAATTTTTTAAATAAACCTACAGTATATCAGTTAACTACTATTACCTTTAGCTTTGAGTGAAGCCGCAGAGCTTTTCTCCCCCTCGGGCCGTAGAGTAGGTGGCCTGTTCTGAACTAGCTTCCACCAGCCGGGTTCTCCGAACTCCTGCGCTCCCGAACGGAAAAACGTTGGGCTGCCGACAGACAGACACCCAGCCACGGTGCTCCACCATGTGGACGTCTTTTTTCTGAGCGTTTAATCATAAAAAGTAAAGATATTTCTCTTTTAGAATCAGGTTGGAGTGATTCAAAATATAAGGTTTTTGATTCTCAATCTCACCTGGAACCAAGCAGGAACGTCCAGTGCCGACTAATAAAAGCACAAATATCTTCCTTCCATCTGAAGTAACCTTGTCGTCCGGTGCCCTCTAAAGACAGGTTATACATGGCCAACATCACCACCTATAAACATAATATCAAACAATTCAGAGACAGAATTGCATCACATCTCATTAGAATTGATTATCAGATTTGTATTTAAAGTAATGTTGCATAAGTCTACACAAGCAATTTATATTTGAGAACAGACTCGGAAATGTTCTTTCAGATACTTTAGTCTTGCTAACTGAATATGGTTTCATTTATTTGAGTTGCTCCAGATTGTGTACCTGCTGCCAGGTCAGCCTCATCCTCTCAAAGCTCTCCTTCCGGTCTTCGGCGCAGTCCGAGCAGGTGAACTTGAAAAAGTTGTCTCCTTTCAGATAGCTCGGCTGCTCTCCACGCAGCTGGGCTGAACCACACGAGGAGAAAGAAAAGAAAGACAGCTCTGAGACAAGCACTGTTTCAGATGAGTCTTTATTGAGTGAACGAATGCATCACGAGTCACACGTGTCAGATGTGTCGCCCCCTTTCGTTGGTCGTCTCACCGGCCGGGATCCATTTGTGGCACTTGTCGCAGTAGAACGACATGTCTTCGTTCCAGCTTCCCTCCCCGTCCTCCCCGATGTCGCTGTTCAGAGAGTCTCCGCTCTGGTCGTGAGACAGATCCACGGACGTCTGGTCCTCCGATTCCACAATGAGCAGAGTTTCTCCCTCCACCTCACCCTCCTCCAGACCCTCAGAGGCTGACGTGCACATGGTCTCTTCGTCCTGGGACGCGAGACTCCTCTGGTCCCCTGCGTCCATTTTTTAATCTAAAGAATAAGAGGAAGTGATTAGATACAGTTTGACAGACGCTTGGGACAGCTGACAGAATAATCACAATCATTTTTAGGTTTTGATGAGCATTCGAAATGTATTACTGTGATCAAAGTTGAATTTTCAGCATCATTACTCTAGTCTTCAGTGTCACATGATCCTTCAGAAATCATTCAGAATTGCTGATTTATTATCAGTGTTGGTATCATTTGTTTTGCTACTAAATATTTTTTTGGAACCTGTGATTTTCTTTGGTGAATAAAAGTTAAAAAGATCAGCATTTATTCAAAATATAAATATTTTCTAACAATGCAAGTTTTTACTTTCTTTTTAATTGAACATATCTTTGATGAATAAAAGTATTAATTTCTTTCAAAAATAGAACAGTGTTGTACAGTTACAAAATATTTCGATTTTGAATAAATGCTGCTCCTTTTATTCATCAAAGAATCCCGAAAAAGCATCACAGGCTCCAAAAAAATATTAAACCGCAAAACAATTGATTCCAACATTGATAATAAATCAGTATATCAAAATGATTTCTGAAGGATCATGTGACACTGAAGACTGGAGTTATGATGCTGAAAAATCAACTTTGCATCAGAATTTTTTTTATTTTTATAAAATATATTAAAGTATATTGTAATAGAAAACAGTTATTCAAATTTGTAATAATATTTCAAAATTTTTCTCTTTTTTTTTCTTCAGTTTTTGATTTAAAAAAATGCAGCCATTATATATTTTTTTTTTTATTCTGACTTATCCCAAACTCTTGAACGGCAGTGAGTGTACGTTTTCTGTGTATATTCTGTCGATCAGTATCCACAGTTTACCATTGTGGAAATTGTAACCACGGTATTTCAGTGGCGACTCTTATTAAAACATTGCTGAAATCGTGAGAGAACCTGAGTAACAGTTATAGAACTTCAAATTAGCAGAAAATAATAATAATTTGTTGTAGCAGTCTACCTAGTCTGTTTATGGATTGTGTGGTGGCGCGCTTTCAGCCTCTCGTCCGTCGCGCTCGCTCACGAGCTGTCTGGTCAGTTGGATCTGCTCGTCGAGAGCGCGCAGGTTCTCGCGCTTGCGCTCCGCGCGCTCCAGATCCCGCAGAACTCCCTCGCGCAGCCTCTGCGAATGTGACAGACGTGCGGTTACAAATAAACACTCCACATTTTATGCTACTCGGATGTGATATTTTAATGTAATATCAAAGGTACAGCTAATGGTAAGTTTATAAAACACCAAAACGGTATTTGTTATATAACGGCAGCTTAAACACACGTACTAAATGCAAAAAACAACTGCCAAAGTTCAAATAAAGTAGTTCTCCGTACAAAACAAATGATCCAAAATATCTGTAACTACTAACTGCCGTTAATATATGGAAAGTATGTTTTTTGTACTTAATGCATTAGATAAAAAAGCGAAACAGATTTATCTTTCACATCTCGACTTGTTTCCATACATACTATACTATACATACATCCATACTATACACTACAGGAAACAAGAATGAATACATGAATAACAGAGCCTCATATGATAAAGGCATGGTGTTCATATGGCTAGCAGGGCAAGCGTGTTTTTACCTGCCTGTCCCAGTTCTGCTTGATATGAACTCCTGCGACGGTGCTGATAGTGAGCACTATCGACAACCCCAGGACCACCTTAGAGGCCGTGGACATTGTTTTTGAGCATTACTGAAAAATGTTTAATACAGCAGGATCATAAAAGGCTAGTGCACTTTGGAAACAGAATGGAGTGGATTCTTTTGTGGTGGCTTCAATAGGATGTCAGGTGTTTCACTGCCGCCTACCGGTCAGGAGGTAGTGCGCATGCGCAGGGCTATACTGTCATCTTTTGATAATTGCTTGCTTTGATTTTCAATGTATAGTGGGATCTATCATATTCCAGTTCATACGTGACCCAATATTATTATGCATCTCATTGTCGCAACATATTAACATATTAGCGAAAATGTTAATAAAAGACACACTGTACATGCTGCATACTTACTAAATATGATAATGTGCTATTCCTAGTACTGTTGATTGCAGTGACCGAATTTGACTGTTGTTGCAACATATTTAATACTTTCAGTCTAGTCCAACATGCTTATCAACTCGATGGGGTTATTTCATCAATTCAAAAATACAATTTCTGGTGTAAAGACTGATTGCTTATTGATATGTCAACAAAAATCAGTAAGAAGGCAAAGCAAAGATGTTGTTTTGTTGAATAACATCTTTGCATCCTCACCAAGTCACTAAGTTTTAAAACTTAAACACAAGATTTTTTTATTTTATTCTTTACTTCCTCTTGCCTCAAGTCTGAATCCACGTAAAGAGTCAAAATTTATTAATTAAATACAGTTTAAATTGAATTAAATTCAGCTGTGTATTTCTTAAATTAAATTTAAAAATGTATGTATTTTATATTTTGTAAAAAAAAAAAAAAAAATATATATATATATATATATATATATATATATATATATATATATATATATATATATATATATATATATATATTATCATGCATTGATCTTTGGTGTAGGATTTACTTTGAAATAAATATTTAGAAATTTTTACAAAGAAATAACAAGCAACACTGAATTAAACATGATTTTTTGGGGGGGCATAAATTGCATTTTCTTGTAAATAATCCTTTTATTTGCACCATCAAGAAATAATTTTATAGTGCATTGAAATAACTTTTCAGAATGCTCTTATTTACCTTTTAGAATGTTTTATAAAATGGATTTAAAATCGAAACGTTTATCTGAAAACAATGTTGATGTTCTGCACAATTAAAGCCTGGAATGATAGCGGTGTTTTTTGTTTTGACATCAACAGTAATTTCTGTAAGCTCAGTTTAAAGAAATGTCCAATCAATTTTTATGAAATAAAATAGGCATAATTGTTATATTCTTTATGTAAATCATTTAGCAGACTCTTTTATCCAAAGCTACTTACAAATGAGAACAATAGAAGCCATCAGACCAACAAGAGAACAACAACACTATACAAGTGCCATGACCAGTCTCAGTTAGTCTAGTATTGAACGCCTAGCCAGGTTTATTTTTTTATTTATTTTTTTATGAAAAGACAAGAAAAGGAAAAGTGCTAGCATACCCACAATGCAAGTGTCACTAGAGTCAATTGTTGTACTGTGGAGAATATGTATGTGTCTGTGCGATGAGTTGGGTTAGAAGGATGAACATGCACATCTGGTGTTTGGAGTTGCTCCGCTGCATGTCCTGTGGGGTTGTAATAAAGGTTTGTTTGATGGAACACCCCTCGTCAGTGACGGCTAAAGCAAACATCCAGTGTACTCCACAGCTCTGTAATTGTATTTACCACTGCTGGCAGATGTGGTTGTTCCCAAAGACCATAAACCGCTTGGGTTCAAACTGGGAAATTGGAGTCAAGCAGATATGTTGCCTTGAGACTTTCAATTTGCATGTTGGCGGTGAATAAAGGGAATGTTATCTCTGAAAGGCTGTCATCTGTATTAGCACATCATTATCACCAGGAACAAGTATTTTGGCGTATGGTTCCTGTGTCCATCTTTAATTTTTTTCAGTATTATCTCATGCCTTTTTGATGTGCCGTCCAATCAACACACCTTGGAAGCGGACTTATCAGCTGGCGTCCTGTAATAAGACATCAGGATGTCTCAGTACTAAGTAAACTGATTCCCTGGCTGTTTGTTGATCTGTAGACTGTCCTTTTCTTCATCAGGTCTGGAAACGAAGTGTGAATGGCTTCCCTCCAGATGAGCGACAATGTTTTACCTGGCCTCGCTTTAAACAGGTTCCGAGAAAAATAAAGATTCTGTGTTAGTGCGAGTGGGTGGATTTGTATAATGTTGACAGTGTTTTAGAAGTATCTCCAAAAGTTCAATGACCTTTGGAGCGAAGCTTTAGGGGAACATGGACTGATGCAAGGTTTAAATGGAGGCAGGCTGAATAAAACCTCTAAAATGTTCTTGTTAGAAGAGTTTGCATCATTTTGTAGATTATTTGGTGTACTCAATTACATATTATGTGTATAGATGCAGTACATGCAAAGGAAAATACAATCTTAGAGTAACGTCACTGCAATTTTATCTCACTTTTCACACTTTCATTTTGTCACAATTGCAAATTTATCTAAACTGACTGTGGCTTTATTTTGCCTAATTGAATCTATTTCTCAAAATTGTAAGTATTTCTCTTAAATTCTGACTTTTCGCTAATTGCACATTTTGCTAATTGCACATAATTTTCATGTTATAGTATGCCTCATAATGTGTCTATATAAGGCCTCCATACTTAAAAAGTAATTGCATGTCTCATCAACAAGATACATGTTTCAAGCTGACATTCACCTGTAGGCTGAGTTGCACACTTAAGTTCTCAATCTTAGGGGATTGTTAAGATATTTAACTCAATAATGGTTGCATCTCAGCAAGCACCACTTACAATAATCACACAAACATTACAAATTCAGTATAAATTTGTTAGCAAAGGCTTTAATCATTAGAAAACAGAGCAGCGAACGACCCTGCTTGTTTAGGCTACTCAATAAATAACGGGTCAAGCATGCATTTTCGGAGTGGCTTCAGTCAATTATTTCTCATCTTCACCACATATACAGCACAACCTAACCTAACAAACAGTAGCACAACACAATTAGACTCTCTTCGCACAAATGTGAACTATTGATCTTTGTGACATTTCTTTGCCCTTAGTGTAAACTGTAGCTATCACAGATTACTGGAAGTCTTCAGAGCTAATAATTACATCACCTACACACATTTGAGAGGAACATGTTGTCATTTAAGCTTTATTGACGCTGATAGGGGAAAGATAATGGTTTTTGCAATTGCTAGCAAACATGTTTCCCAATTTTCTCCCCTTCTATTTCAGTCAAGGCTGATGACACATGCTTTCTTGCTCCTTAACTCTCAAATTTTAGTGTTGTTTTCTACGGTAAGCGTTTAAACCAAAAACCATAACCCTAAGAATCCCAGAATACAGAAATGAATAATGTTAACCATGTGGCTTTGAGACTTGTGCCTGGCCGAGGTTTAAATAGGGGTAAAATCTCAAACCATAACCGTATATGGTTGCCATTTAAACAAATATAGGTCAATGAAATGAATACGTAAGTGTTTTAGAAAGAGATTGGGGCAAAGTGTCTTAGAAAAATACTCCTAGCCCATCCCACAAAAGTGCTGGTCTTTATGAAATATCAAACTACCATAATACTAACCACCAAAGTACTTTTGTAAGGGCAATATTACAAAATTGGAGTCTTCAATGTTTAAATAATGTTTTTGAAGTATTTCATTCTATATTTTATGTTAATATTTCAAACACTTCCATCATTCACTTCCATCAAAACACTCGCAGTCCTCAGCGCCACCGTATGCTTTTGGATACTATGCGTGACGCGATTGGTTTAAAGAGCGTTGATTGACAGGCGCTCATCCAATCAGATGTGAGCATCAGATAGCGTATCCCCTTCATAGGCGGGCGCTGCGCAAAAAGTGCCACGACTCCAAAAGTCTCCAAAAGTCAGCGGCGATTCTTAATCACTGTGTGTTTGACCTAAGGTAAGCGTTTTATCACTCTTTATGTGTGTTTTCTCCACCAGTGCTGCGGTAATATCAAGTGGCTAAAGTTTGCCAGTCTAACTAACGGTGGTGTTGAAACTGTCCTTGTTTAGGTTGGTAACGTTAGTGTTTGAAAATAATTTGCGTTCTCTAATTAGTTTGAACTTGTGTGTTGTGGTGATCTGATTCAAAAGTTTTGCTTCTGCGTGAAGAGAACGTGTCTGTTATTTTTTTATAGTTTCACACTTCCTTTTAATGTACCTTGGTTGGCTTTATAGTACCGTTTTGAGTAACGGGATTTTCTGCCTTCTGTCTTCTTGCATTTGATTTAAAATATTGAAATGATTTTTATCCTTTAAAAGCGTCTTTAGACTTTAACACTTAATAATCATCATATATCCCTGTTTACCTTTTAGTTTCCAATTACCTTTCATTGCGTTCTTCATGCGTCTAGTATTCTCCTGTATGTGTGATGCTTAAGTGGCAGTTCATTCAAGAAGAAAATGGTTAAAAAAAATAACAAAAACTATTCGATTGTATCAAACCAAAGTAATCATTAAGTTGAAAATTGGGGGATAAAACCGCTTTGTTTAATAAGCTTTAAAGAGAGCAGATGAGCTGGAATTCTATTGGTGGTTCTTATGTAACGTCAGCAGTGTTCCTGCAAGGGTTAATATCCGATAAAAGAAAGCAGCCTGCTTTCATTTGATGTGGAGTATGTGTCCTGCATATAGGAGCTTTGTATTTCCTGTCTGCTAAGGTTTCTCTCTTCTGGGCTTCACATGTGGATCCAAAATTGTGATCATTTCAGGAAAGTATTTGCAAGAAGGAAAAAAATGAAAAACTTTTTAATACAGTATTTCTTTAGACCCAGACCTGAGGAGTTCATGATCACATTCCACGCGCTTTCACTAACAAACCATCAGTGTTACCATGTTATTGGACATGTACCATATTAATAATATTGGGTTCTTTGAAGTAATTCATAAATATTGTTTAGAACAAGTACTGTGGTATCACCATCTGGTATCATCATTGTGCTATAGCACCACCACAGGGCTTTTTGAAGGTGCTCTTTAAGGCTATTCTATAAAAACAAAGCAGTTTATAATGCATGTGTTAAGTTATATGCTGTAAAGAGTATTTACTTTAAGCCCTATCAGCATTCCTCCTTACCTGATCGCCTGAGGCAGATATTTAGATTCCCCCTCTATAGAAATTCCAGGCTAGTTGTAAACGTGAGGTTAGGGGAAGGTTATTATGGTCTGCTGCACACAGACCTGGCCTCTGGAAACTGATTGTGAATGAGGAATGTTGAGGACCGTGGTCTCCGTGTGGTGTTGCATGAAATAGTGGGAAAAAGTTATGGCGGTGCTGGCTTCAGGGAAATTAACTTTTTTTTTTTTTTTTTTTTTAAATTTGCAAGGGGAGGAGATTTTTCACAGTGCCTCAAGGCATCATTTTTACTGCCACCCACTCAGCATTGTGCAACCAGTTTTTTGCCCTTTTATGTAAGCTCAACAACACATGACTAGCCAAATGATTAATACACAACAAAGATGGAAATATGGCTTCTAGGTGACAAATATGCTTGTAGGATATTTCTGACAGTAACTGAAAGCTTTTGCTTCATCCACACAAACAGGTGTATCCTAAAGACCAATATACCAGTTTAACAACACTTTAGTGTTTCTTGAATAATATATTTCAAAACATTATGTAGGCCCATTTATGAAGACATCTACAACTGGATAGAACTTGTTAAATTGGCCATCTACCTCAATGTAAATGTAATGATGCAAAAATGCAACATAAGTTTTAGTGTAGCTTTTTATGTCTGTTCAAGAAAAAAGAAGTTCATTTTTAAAAAAGTTCTTGGTACTTGTAGGAAATGCTAGGACGTGGTTGTTGTTGTTAACATTCAACAATCCTTAACATTAAATAGTCCTTGTTTGCATATTTGTAGGATCGGGATTAGAAGGGAAAGGACTGCGCAAAGATGGATGTTTACGACCCTCAAACTCTGGGAATTGTGGTGTTTGGTGGCTTCATGGTGTTCTCTGCAATTGGCATTACGCTTGTGTCAACATTTTCCATGAAGGAGACATCGTATGAGGAAGCATTGGCCAAACAGAAGCATGACTCTGACAAGATCCAACCCCAGCGCTCTGACAAGAAGAAAAAGGCATCTGAAAAGAAAAACAAGACCAAGAAGGAGAAGCCAAATGGGAACCTTTCAGAGCCTGAGCCTATCCCTGAACCTGTGGTTGAGAACGGTGAGCCCAATGCAGCGCCCCAAGTTAAACTAGAACTGGAACCCCAAACTGAACCTTTGCCTGTTCCTGAACCTGAAGTTAAACCCAAGCCAGTTGTACCTGAACCAGCTCCTAAGATTAAGTGTGCGGTCCCTCCCACTGTAAATGCTGTGGTGGCCCCACTAGCTCCTTCCCCCAAGGAGAAGAAAAAGAAGTTGGCCAAGGTGGAACCGGCCCCAGTCAAACTCGTAGAGGTCCCAGAAGTTGTAGTTAAGGTGGAACCAGTAGTTGCAGAGGTGGCAGTGAAAGCAGCTGTAGCCACTGAGGTTGCTCCTTCCCCCAAGGAGAAGAAAAAGAAGAAGCTGGCCAAGGTGGAACCGGCCCCAGTCAAACCTGTAGAGGTCCCAGAAGTTGTAGTTAAACGGGAACCAGTAGTTGCAGAGGTGGCAGTGAAAGCAGCTGTAGCCACTGAGGTTGCTCCTTCCCCCAAGGAGAAGAAAAAGAAGAAGCTGGCCAAGGTGGAACCGGCCCCAGTCAAACCTGTAGAGGTCCCAGAAGTTGTAGTTAAACAGGAACCAGTAGTTGCAGAGGTGGCAGTGAAAGCAGCTGTAGCCACTGAGGTTGCTCCTTCCCCCAAGGAGAAGAAAAAGAAGTTGGCCAAGGTGGAACCGGCCCCAGTCAAACCTGTAGAGGTCCCAGAAGTTGTAGTTAAACAGGAACCAGTAGTTGCAGAGGTGGCAGTGAAAGCAGCTGTTGCCGCTGAGGTTGCTGCCCCCCCTAAAGCTGAAGAACCCAAAACTGAAGCTCCAACCAAAAAGAAGTCTAAGAAGAAGCCTGAGCCAGGTGAGTTTCCTTTAGACATATCCATCTTGAATCTAAGACAGATGTAATGGTAGCCATTTAAACTTGCACTCCTTGAAATACCCTCATCAGTCCATCCTAATTTTGAATTTCTTTTAAGTGGTTTCTGTGGAAATGGTCGATGCTCCCCAGCCATCAGCATATAAAACTGTGGTTTCCAGTCTGACTAGTGCATCATTCAATGAGTCAGAGATACAGAAACTCTTTGAGATCATCAGCAAGAAGGCAGGAAAGGACTCCTGGCAACTGGTACAAATTCTACACCAGATCAACCATTCTTCAAACCCCTAATACTTGTCTCTTTCTGTTAGCACTCATATATTTTTCCTTCTTTTATCGGTAGGCATCTCAAAAGGGTGACCCAATGGCGGCATTGAAGAAGCAGCTTGAGGAAAAGGAAAAGCAGCTGACCACTGAGCAGGGAAACGTAGCTGCAGCCAAGACCCGTGTCAGGGAGCTTACCAAGGTGACCCCTATCAACATGCATAGCTGAACAAACAAGGTTCAAGCTAGTTTCCACTCTTGATCAAGCTTGAGTGACTTGAGTTGTCCTATAGGACCAACAATGATGTTGATCAAAAATGTCCTATTTGGAAAATCGACATCAAACTTCTCTGACTCTCATTGCTCTGGGTAATAGGAGCTGAGTTCTGCAAAGAGCAAGGTGACATCCGTAGAGACCCATATGAGCTCTGAGCTGAGCACCCGTGGACAGGAGATTGCTGCTCTTCAGGCTCGTATGCAGGATTCTGACCAGGAGCATGTCAAGGAGACACAACAGCTCAACAGCAAGGTCACCAGCTTCTCACAAGTTCCTTCTCACGAAGCTGACTAGTATGTTGTCAGGTTATTGAATGGTTTGTTTGTTTGTGTGGCCACAGATCCAAAGCCTGCAGGAGCAGCTGGAGAACGGACCGAATGCTCAGCTGGCCCGTATGCAACAGGAGAACTCTATTCTCAGAGATGCCCTCAATCAAGCCACTAGCCAGGCCGAAAGCAGGTATTGCCATCGTAACCTTATAGTGTATCCAATGAAGTGTCAAACTTTGGCGTAACTCTTTCCACTCCCCTATAGATTTTAAAAAAAAAAGTGGTGGATGCCAAACTGGGTGGGAAAAATCCAATAACCTGAACAGAGGGAGACCTATCTAGGGACCAGAGATTTGAGCGTGGTTTTCTTTGACTTGGACCTTAGCAACCATATTGAAATGCACTGGCTAATCTTGCTGCCGAGTTTTGCCCAGACAAGCTCCGCTGACTTTTTTCTTGAGAAAATGGAAAAATCCGACTATTTGTGAAATTGCATTTGATTGGTGCAGAAATCCCAGTTGTTAGAGCATGCTATGGAGATGCAGGATCGAATCTGGTCTACACACCCCAAACTAGCTTTGAACCTGCCTCCGTGTATAAAATGTCACATCCATCCATTTCTTCTATGTGAATCTGTGGCTTTTTCATGCACACAGGCAGAATGCAGAGTTGGCAAAGTTGCGTCAGGACTGTGTGAATCTCAGCCAAGAGCTGAATGAGCGCACGGTGGCTCAGCAAGCTGAAGAAGAGCGCAGGAAGACTCTGGAAACAAAGATGGCGGCTGCCGAAGAACAGCTAGCACAAACAAAAGTAGGCCACACATACTGTCAGGCTCCAAAAACACAAAGCACTATCCTTTGCTTCAGATTTAACTTAAATTTTGGCCTTTTACACACAATTTTAAATGGTTGCTCTGGGGTGAACTGTTCTTTTAACTAGTCCTTCTGTCTGTGTTTAGGTGTCCCATGGGGAAGCAAAGCAGGCTCTGCAGAAGAAGTTGGATCACGTCACTGAGGAACTCCGTGAGGCTCAGCAGAGCAGCACCACCCTTCAGGCTCAAGCAGACGCAGGAAAGGAGCAAGCCAAGACCCTCACCGGTCAGTACACACAAACACACACATCTTTCTCTTGATATGAATATGAGTGGTCCCTTGACTCAGTTCCCGGATGGGGGAAAAAGTCAGTTTTAGAAGACATTTAAAGGAGCCATATTCTTTTTGTAGCATTTTATGTTTATGTAATTTTTAAAATGGGAATTATTTATTCTTTTAGAACTCCAGGAGCGTATGCGTGCTACAGAGACGGAGCTGAAAGACCGATGTGAAGAGCTGGAGATACTGAGAGCACAGCTGTCTCAGGAAAAGCCCTCTGTGGAGACGGGAGCAGCAGAACAGGCGGAGGTCCAGGTACACATATTTGGCACTCTGATATGGTTGCCATTGCAATGCACCAAAATCAGGTTAATATCAGATACTGTACTGCATGTAACTTTCGGAATGAATAATTATACTGTTCTCATCCCTGTTTTGATTCCGTACAGAAGGAGGTTGAACATTTGAGGAGCAGGTAATGTGAACTCTGTTTGGATTCATATGATTGAATTACTATGTGTCGTTTTTATTACTACTGTTTGTTTTTTGTTTTTTTTGATGGTAGTATTTCGATGTATTTGTTTGCAGTCTGAAAGAGAGGGAAGCCCAGCTGACCTCACTGGACGCAGAGCTTCATCAGCTGAGGGAGGAGCTTGACACAGTAAAGAGATCTCAGGCTGAGGAAACTCTGAATAGGTATGATATCTTCAAATTTAAGATGGACTCAATCACATCTATTGTTACCAGAACTTCAGTTATCTGTACATACCGTATCAAGCTCTCTAGTCTCTGATCCAAACATGGACCCGTTTTTTCAGGGTAAATGAGGCCAACACCGAACGGAAGGAATACACCGCAGAGATCGACCAACTTAAAACCAGGTATGCAATACAGCTGCTGCTTTCTTTAAGTCGGTTTCCTAGACTATTTAGATTGAGTTTCTTTCTCTCTTTCCATCAGTCTGAAAGAGAAAGAGGATTTGGTGGCATCCCTACAGGCTCAGCTGGATAAAATGGAAAGTGTGAGTGGAGCATTTGATAATTTAATATTTCCATGTGCGTAACACGTTAATTGATTTATAACTGTATATCAACAGGCTGGTACCACTGTAGCAGAGGCACAATTTGAGAAGTAAGAGATTATTATTAATAGTTATTTATTTTATTTTTTTAGATATTTTTAAATTAAATTTTTATTTTTTTTATGCTTTTGATAATGACTTTTGGTTTTTTTGGTGTCAGTCTGGAGAAGGATGCACGCATGATCTCACTGGAGGAGGAACTTCAACAGCTTAAAGAAGAGATGGAGAGAATTAAGGCCAAGAGCAATGTGAATCCATCTATACTCTACCTTTCTATCCATACTTATCCAACTTGTCCATTACTGCCTATCTGTCCAGGCGTATTTAATCACCCTTCTGTCTACATCAAGTCTGTCCTAATCTACCCACTCATTTGTCTATATCGATCTATGCCCATCATATCTGCTCTGCACATCTGTTCATATCTAACTTGTCTGTCCATCCATATCTAAATACCTGCCAGTTCATCTGTCTATCCCTTAGTCCTTCGGCTCTAAATTACAAATCTATCCACATCTGATTGTTGTGTCTTGATGTGTGTGTTCAGGAGCTGTGTGAGAAGAACTATGCTGCGGTGGAGGCTTTGGCTTCTGCTGAGAGGCTGAGTGAAGAAAGACTGAGCCAATCCAAGGCTACACAGGTAACCCTGATATACACGCACCGTATAAACACACACTTAATTGTCCATCTACACAAAAACCATGAAGAATGGCATGTTCATTATCATCAAAATGCAGTAGTTGGCTAAAACTATTAAACATTTCATGTGGTATAATTCAGTTCAAGTGATCAAAGGTGTGTGTGTGTGTGTGTGTGTGTGTACAGAGTGAAATTGAGCAGCAGCTGAGCTCTTTTCAGACAGACACCAGAAACGCCTTCCAGAAACTCTTCCCTCACATCAGCATAGAAACACAACAGGTTAGAATTTTTTTTTTTTTTTTTTTTTTTTTTTTTTTTTTTTTTAAACTACGTACGTGTTGATTAGTTTTCGAGCAGGTATGGGTCATTTAATTTAAAAAATCATGTTTTAGTCCAACTGGCTGGAAGCTTTCACACATGAAGCACAGAAGACCCTCGCACACAGTCCAGCAGAACAGCAGCACACAGAGTCAAGCTCAGATTTGACGGTGAGAGATCATCATTATCACATATCTTCAATGCACGTTTTTTTCCTTCTCATGCTTGATGCTCATCTGAAAATATGTGTCAGGATTTGCAGCAGAAACTCGCTCTGTCAGAGGAGAGCCAGAGATCACTTCAGGCAGAGTGTGAACAGTACAGAACAACTCTCAGTGAAACGGTACAGCGATACACCTTTATCATTCAAATATAAACTAGACACTTTTTTTTTTTTTTTACTTTTTGCAGATTTTACTGATTTACCAGTTTAGACTGATTTATATTCACATGAGACTTCAGTCATATCAATAAAATTGAAAAAAATAAATCTAAATAAAAAAACTTCTCCTTTGGCTGCAATATTGAGATCAGGTTGCCTTTTTTCATACATCCAAGCCAGTAGGTGTCAGTAAAGACCTGAAGAGAAAGAATTCATAATGAATTAAAGGATTTACAGACTAGGTGGTGAATATCTAGAAAGAAAGAAAAAAAAATCTTGCTTTACAAGATATGGCTATAGAATAACCCCTTCATTATCAATCTCATAATGTGTATCTTTAAAACGCAGAATAAAACTATAATATCAAATTCTGTAAACGTTAACTTTTTAGCTCTAAAATTTTTCATGGTGTTTTACACAGGAGAGCATGCTGAAAGCTCTGCAGAAGAGTGTCGAGGACGGTGAGCTTACATGGAATTCAAAGATTTCAGATGCTGAGCAGCAAAAACAGGCGGTAAGAATTAACTTTTACTACACCGAATGGTTTTGCTCTGTCATCATTCACCCCAAAAATTAAAATTTACCCCATGATTACCGAGTTATATAAAAAAAAAAATGTCCTGGCTCTTCCAAGCTTTATAATGGCATCCCTTTTTTTTTTTTTTTTTTTTCTTCAGTAGTCCAAAAGAAGCCCCCAAAAAAATGCATCCATCATTAAAAAGTCCTCCTACCGGCTCCGGGGGTTAATAAAGGCCTCTTGAAGAAATGTGATATGTTTGTGTAAGAAAATTATCCTTATTTAAAACTTTATTAACCGTGATCTCTAGCTTCCGTTAACTGTTGTACATGTGAACACGAGAAAGTGATGTTCCAGTGGAGGACACAGTCATAGCGTAAGATCTGGTGAGAATATGCTACTGTCACGAGAAGCCAGTTTTGTTTACAGGAACAAAGGAAAACCAGTTTCCTCTTGGCTTATATTGGAATCCTCCAACTTTCTTCTTTATAAATCCTCTTTTGGACTTCTAATTCGTGACTGGTGTTTTGTCTTGCTCTCTCCTCTGCGATTTGGCTTTCGTATTTTCTGAGCAGAGTTTACGCTACACCTACATCATCCGCTGGAACGCCACTCTCTTGTGAACAAGCGTACAACATTTAGTGGAAGCTAGAGATTGCAGTTTTAAATTGAATATTTTTATTACAAAACTGCATCAGTTTGCTTTAGGAGGCCTCTTATTAATCGTGTTGGGCAGTTTTGATTATGGATGGATGCGCTTTAATGGACTTCTTGTGGACCACTGATAAATAACACCCATTCATTGCCATTATAAAGCTTGGAAGAGCCAGGCCATTTTGTTTAAATATATAATTTGGACTGGATTCGTCTGAAAGCAGAAAGTCATACACACCTAGAAAGGCTTGAGGGTGTGTAAATTATGGGATGATTTCATTTTTGGGTTAACTATCCCTTTAAGCTATATGGCTCTCCCACAGGCCCTGGATCAGGTGAAGGTCCTAGAGGAGACGATCGAGAAGATAAATGCAGAAACACAAGACACCGATCAGGTGCATGCTTACATTTAGCATTGTTCTTCAGTTTTGGGGACGTGTTATCGGGTTTCTGACTCATGTTGCTTCAATACCAAATGAGTTTTTCTTTCTATGAGAAACTGCACATGTTCTAACAGATGTATAATTTCTTGGTTCTTTGCAGCTGAAGGGGCAGGTGATGCTTTTGGAAGCACAGCTGGAGAAACAACTGGAGTCCATAACCATCAGTCAAACATATGCAGAAGAGATGTTTCAGGTAAAACGACCAACTGATTTAATAAGGTTATTTAACTTTTTCATTTCTTTTCTTTCTTTTTGTTGGTTCTATTATAATAATGTTTAATTTAAGAAGTCTTTACCCAAGGAAGGTAAAATGACTCACTCAAGGGATGTTTTTATTCTTCTCAGCTGAAGGCATTGCTCTCGGAAACTCAGGTCCAGCTGGTGTCAGCCAAAGCGGAGGCTCAGGGACAGAGAGCAGAACTTTCACTGGTAAGTTTCTCTTGGGTTTGTCTCAGGTGAACGCATGGCTTTCTACTTTGAGTGACAGCTGTGCGTTACAGGTCAAGCAGGAGATACAGGAAGTGACTCTGCAAGTACAGAAACAGGAGAGTGCACAGTCTACTCAGGTCAATACTGGTTGTGCATTTATTAACTGTATCTGTTTTCATTTCCCAGTTTGTGTTTTGTCCATCTCGTGTTCTTTGTCTTTCATAAAAGCCTTTTGGTGAAGGAGGGTGTAGCATGGATTATGTATCATATGCTGCCTGGCCTAAAGACAGCTCCCTGATCAATGTTGTTGTTTTTTAGTTTGTTTGTATTGAGCGATTTTTAATGTGTGCATCTATATGCTGTTGTGTCCTACTGTGGGTGTGTAACTGTGACAGTTTGAGTCTTATACTCCCCAATGTGAAACTTCACAGGTGAAAACACAGCTGGAGGAGGAAACAAATAAAGTGCAGACAGAAGAGGACATTCGACAGCAGGTTGCAAAGCACTATGAACAGGTGACTCATTTCAGAGGGATTTTTGGATCTCTTTATTCTGGATAACATAAAAGCTAGTCCTATTATTGTTATTATTATTAAGGTCTCCAACAAACAAAAAGCAAATAGAAATCAATAGAAATACCAATAGGACCTAAATTAATCTAATTTAATAAAAAATCTATTATAAATTCCTTTCATTTGGGTTTACTTTATATTTAGACTTAATTCAATTTGAGTTGATCTTGATTTATTTTGAAGTGATTTAATTTCAACTTAACTAGTTTGTATTCAATTTTTTTACTTTTTTAAAAATTTAATTGTTTTTATATTAATTAAATATTTGTTGGTATTATTGCCAGTTGTTATTTTTTTTTTTTTTTTTGTTATTGATTCTTTTCACTGTTGATCTGAGATTTTGTTTTAAATTAAGCTTGTTAATTTTTTTTTTAATTGCATTTATTTTGTTTTCATTAGATTTTAATAAGTTTTTATTTAATTTTAGTATATAATTTAGTTTGTTTTTAATTTCTTATGTATTTTATAAAATTTGAGTTACTATTATGTAGACTAGTATTCACAATTTAAAATTCTTAGGCCTTTTTATATGTATTTTTCCTCTCAGGCTCAGAAGTGCGTCTGGGATCTCGAAGCTCAGTTAGAAAAGTTGCAAGCTGCTGGAGAAGGACCGACTGCAGAACTTAAGGTCTCCGTCCGAGATTTATTCATAGAAATAAAGAAGAGCGCAATATTATGTTGTCACATTCAAATAACGTTTTAAAGAGCGTACTCAGGAGCTCTGCTCTCTAACAGTGTATATTGTTGCATGTGTCTGTGTCAGGAGAGACTGGAGAAAGAGAAGAAGCTGACATTAGACCTCGGCCAGGCAGCCACTAAACTTCAACAGCTTCTGAAAAGCACTCAGGAAGAGCTAGACAAAGAGACCGAGACTGTGAAGAACCTGCAGGAACAGTTACATGACAAGGTACATTATAAACTCTTTCCAAACAATTGCAAATGTAGGGCTGTCAAACTTTGCCAAGCTTATTTCATATGGAATGTATCAGTAACCTTTTTTTTTTTTTTTTTTGTCTACAGGAAGCTGAAGAGTCTAAAGAAGGGACGTCTGTTTGACAGAATAAACCCAACAACCCAAGTGCCTTAATTGTTCTCAAGCATGATTTACTTTTGTATTCTCTGCTACTGTAGCAAATATGCTGACTGATATTAGCCAGCGAGGAAGCATATCAATATATTTTGTACATTTTGATCATTAGGTGATTTGAACACCGCTCACAGTGTTAAAAGGGAGCAGTGCTCGAGTGAAAGCTACATCGAGTGAAAGATACTCATGCAATCGCTCTTTATCTTTTGTTTGCATGTTCTCATGAGGGTCAATGGAAGGAACATTTCATGATGCAGCAATGCAAGACAAGCTACTACACTTTTGTAGTTCAGCTGGTAACAAATGTGACAATAATGATATAATAATAAACGATGTACTTGAACATGTGGGTTGATCTTTACTTAATCAAGTAGTTTTGGACTACGGTATTGGAAAGTTTGTGGTCGTTGTTGTTTTTTTTTTTAAGAAATGCACACAATGTCAACAAGGAAGCATCACATTCTTACTATTCTATTATTCCTATTCTATTTCAAATACATTCATATTTTTCTTCTTTAAATTTTCTATTTGTCAAAACATCCTGGGGGAAAAATGACAAAATATGAAAATTGTTTTCAACAATAATAAGAAAAGTTTCTTGAACACAAGCAGCATATTAGAATGATTTCTGAAGGACACTGAAGCTGGAAATAATGGCGGATAAATTACATTTGAGATATTTCTATACATTCTAAATGCATTCAAATAGAAAAGTTATTTTCAATTGTAGTAATATTAATACACACTTTCGAATACATTGACGTTTTATCAAGCCCAAACTTTTGAATGGTATTGTAAATATGTAGATTTTACTCTAATTTACTGATCAGATTTTTTTGGGTTGTTAATGTGGTTCACTACATGCGTTTGAACAAACAGGACCACACTGAGGAGATATAAATAGCGATTGGTGTATTATTTGTTTGTTTTAAAAGCTTACAAAAACGTAACCACAAAATCTCATTACCTGTTTACTACATTATATACATTATATTTTATATACATAAGTTATATATTTTCATCAGCACATTACTGCATTTTTTTGTAAAGATTTTGTTTATATTTTTCATATTTACGTAGAATATATTTAATGTCCTGTTTGGTTTCATTTTCAGTTTCATTCTCGTCGCTGATTGGATGCTGCTGTTTGACGCGGTGACGCGGCAAGATGGCTGCGTGCATAGTGGTTTGTGAAACCGGTCCACTGTAAGCTTTAAAAAAAAATTAAGTGCTTTATCTGCGGGATTAAGACGTTGCTTGACCCTGTCCATCTAGAATTCGCATAAAGAATACACATCTTAAATGGTACGGCGGAGGTTTATCGACTTTTTCGAGGAAGGTTACGAGCACCAGGATATGTCGTCCGAGAGGAGACGCGCCTCTACTGTTCGTCAGTGCGGGGATTAACCAGGAACACAATCACACATGTAGGATAATAATAACACAGACATAAAAACCAGCAGCCACGTCTAAGTACAACGGTTCTGCTATGCTTTTGGACATGTACCATTGTTTTTATTTACAGCCATAAAAAAAAAATAATAATAATAATAAAAAAAAATTGTATGAGGTTTTTGGTGAATACTTCAAGATTTGGGCAATCATTTTATGTATTTAATGATGCATTTTTTTCTGTAATATCTGGACACTTCATGCCCCCTAATAAATAAAAATACTAAATTTTATTAAAAATTTGTTCACAATGCAAGAGTTCTATACAAGTTATCATGTATACGAATTGCATTTTACAGAGTCATTTGCATTTTACTCAGCCATTATATGGGCTCATTCTGTTTGTGCACGCTTGGGAGGAAAGGCGGTCAGCTCACAAATATCACAGACCTCTTGCACTGGGCTGAAGAATTTGCTCAAAACAAGATCCGAAAGGCACCCTGAACAAACTAATATACCACAATGGATCTACTTCATTCTATACTATATATTTTTGATGGTGAAACTTTGGTTCACTGCTATTAAGTTATTTATTGCTCTGTTTTGGGTACACTTTATAATGGTAGGTTAGGTTCAAGAAAATGTTATTAAATTAAAGAAATGGTATTGCTCTAAATGTATAATTGCAAATACATGATTCATATAATTTCTTGTGTGTCTGATTGTGTCAGTTAAATAACGGTGTATGAAATACATTAAAAGCACTGCTCAGGGTGTCAGAGCGCCACCTAGCTGGCAAGAATCAGCTATTGTCCTTCATCTGAGGGAGTTTTTTTGATCCTGACAAAAAAAAAGACCAGCTAACATTAATGGACTAATCATATCAGCAGCACATGTGAAAGTGTGAATGAGTACTAGTCAGGTAAAATCACTATCAGACTAATTGTAATTGTAAGAGCAGACTGATTATTTTAAAAGGAGGGAAGATTTACTTCCAATCATTGTGTTCTTGTTAGCAATGGTTACCTCCAAAGAAACATTCACAGTCATCATCGCTTTGCATCAAAATGGCCCCACATTAGAGGAAATTGCTACAAAGAATATTGCACCTGAAAGAACCATTTACTGGATCATCAAGAACTTCAACGAGAGAGGTTCAACTGCAGTGAAGTCTTCAGGACGTCCCAGAGTGTCCAGCAAGCGCCAGGACCATCTCCTCCTGAGGAGTCAGCTACAGAATCGTGTCTCCAATGGTGCATCAAATAAGCCACTTCTCCAAGAAAAACGTCAAGAACAGACTGAAATTGGACTGCAGAAAACTAATGCAAAGTTATTTTCTCAGAAGCGTCCTTCCGACTGTTTTGGAGATCTGGAAAATCGATTGTTTGGAGAAGGAAAGGTGAACGTCCTGTGACGAGTCAACAGTGAAGCATCCTAAGACCATGCATGTGTGGGGTCATTTTTCAACCAAGGGAGTGGGTTCTCTCATAATTCTGCTCAAACACACTGCCAGGAATAAAGAATTGTATCAACGTCCTGCAAGAGTGACTTCTTTCAACAATCCATGTGCAAGTTGGTGATGATTTTTGCATTTTCCAGCATTATGGAGCAAGTGATAGAGAAGTAGCTCGAAGATCATAACATTGAAATTTTGGACCATTTTGAGATTTAGTGCAGAGCAACTTTGTGGACTCCTACTTCGACCTGATCATAAAGACAATGGTGATCATGGACTGGTTGGCCACTCGTTGCCCTCAAGCATCCTATGCTATGAAGATTGATTCTGATATGTACATAAACTTGAAGAACCTGCTGAGCCTGCTATTGGCACCCAACACACCCAGAGAGAACTACATTACAGGCTACTTGATGTGGAACCAGGATGTCATTAGAAACAAAAAATCGAAGTACTATGTCTCAGAGCACCATGTCGCAAAGCACGTGATAAAGAAGTGGCTCGAAGATCATAACATTGAAATTTTGGATCTGTGGTCAGGTAACTCTTCGGATCCCAGTCCCATAGAGAACATGTGGTCAGTCCTCAAAAGGCGAGTGGACAAGCAGAGGCCCACACATTGTAATCAACTCTGAGAGATAAGGCAAGAATGAATCGCCATCAGTCAGGATTTGACCCAGAAGCTAATATCCAGCATACAAGCAGTGCAGATGAAGTTGAAGACAAGGGGAGTAGAGAATTTATTTTTTTCAGTATACCTTTGAAACATGGAAAAATGATCTTACATACTGAAGCAGCAAAATATGCAAAAATATGATTTGCAATGACATTTCAGTCGTGTGATATTTCCATTGAGTTTTGCATTTTGACTTCACTTTACAAAAATCTGCATATTTGTAATTTGCACCTGCTATACATGCAACCAAAAAAATCAGGTTCTAATCAGATTAATGGCTCAATTGGACTCAGGGGCAGACGTAGTGGGCCCCCAAAAGCCAAGGGCCCTCTAAAATGCTTTTCATATGCGAGATGTGCATTAAGCACGGACATGCAAATGGTTGTTGTTTACATTGTTTATTACCATGACAACCATCTGCATGTACGAGTTGAACGTGCTTCTTGTGTAGCAAAATTGCTTTTAGCAAATGAGAAATATTATGTATCTGAAGCACTGACTTTTATATATTACACTTTGTCCACTGTTTCATAGGAAGGACCACCCACTTAAACATTTCAGGCATCACACATGGTTTGGAGTAAACACACACCTCTGTCCTATGTGAGGGACAGACTTGGTAATGGTGTTGCAAACAGTTTAAATGTTAGAAAATGTAATTAAATTATTTATTTATTTATTTAAGAAAAGCATTTGAAAAGGTAATGTTAGGTAACAGTTTATATAAAAAATTTTAAATGTAAAAGACAAAGAAAAAAAAAGTATTTAAAAAATACATTTGTTGAAAGTTCCTCTTATAATTGTATTGGAAGAGGTTTCAGCTCCACCCCCATCAGGTACTAAAGGAAAAAAAAAAAATGCATTTTTCAGTTATTCTTTTAGACGAGCAGTCAAACACACAGACATGGTGATCAGAAGCACGTGGAATAGGTATGTTCATCTCTGCTTTCATTTGCTATTCAAATTGTGCTTTTCATACAGGCGAGGACTATGAGTATGAGGAAAGGGGCTAGTTATAGAGACTAGTTTCAGATTTTTGCAATTCAATACATCAACAAACTTTAGTTGGCTATCATTAGACATTTCAAATTAGTTATAAATAACATCGCCTGATTATAGACTGTACACTACTGGCTAAAATGCATAAAATATGGCAACAAATACAAATAATATTTGGTTATTACTCTGGAAAAAGATGTGTCCCAAATGCATGTTTCTTTGTTTTAAAATTCATGTCAACCTTCCATTTATAGCAATATTTAATCACAAACTGTGAGAAAGAAGATTGTGTAATAAAGACAGAAAACCAGCCCAGCAACTTTAGGACAATGAGACTGATTAGCATCATAACATGTTTGAATGTCAAACACATACAAAAACCATACTCAAAAATGATCAGTGTTGGGTTAAGAGATTCTTTTGAAGCCATCTTCGAAAAATATATATTTTATGAGAATTTGTGGTGTTATTGTCCCTGGCTGTGTGCGTGCGACATTAAAATGTTCTCATCTACTTAAGTATACATTTAAGAATGTAGTATTATTAGTATAAGTGTAGTACATTTTTAAATGAAATTTAAATTAAATTATTTGTGCTCCTGTGGCTCAAGTGGTAGAGCATTGTGTTAGCAGTGCAAGGTTGTGGGTTCGATTCCCAGGGAACACATGATAGGTAAAAAATGTTAGCCTGAATTCACTGTAAGTCACTTTTGAGAAAAACATCTGCTAAATGCATACATTTATTTACTTATTTAAGTGTAGTAATATTCAAAAGATTCATATTTTCAGTAATATAATAAAAACTGATCCGAAGGAGATTATATAGACACTTATGTTTCTCTTTCTTTCTCAGGTGCTGTTCCGCTCATGACAGAGATTTAAAATGCCACATTAAAACAGGTTTTGTTCTGCTGGTTGCATTGACATTATCATTGTCTGTCATCTTTTTTGTCTATGATTTCTCATTCAATCCAGTTAAAGACCGTCACGCTTGGTTTAACCTTGTAAATAAGACTCATAAGTCTTATAATGTGGTGACTGAAGGCTTATCTGGCAAAAGATTTGTCTGGAATTTTGCAACTAATCGACAAATCATTCAAACAATTACCGCACAAAAACATCACATTTTAGTGCATCATCATGTGGCTCACCCGAGCAACTATCATTTCCTTCTGGACGAACCTGATAAATGTAGACAGTGGGATCCGTTCCTGGTCTTTATGGTCCCTGTGGCGCCCCATCAGGTAGAGGCTCGTAACGCCATCCGGAGCACATGGGGGAATGAGAGCTCAGTGCAGGGAAAAGCAGTGCTGACTCTGTTCTTGGTGGGTTTGACTGGAGGACCTGAAGCTCAACAGAAGCTGGAGGAAGAGAGCCGTCAACACAGAGATTTAGTGCAGAGCAACTTTGTGGACTCCTACTTCAACCTGACCATAAAGACAATGGTGATCATGGACTGGTTGGCCACTCGTTGCCCTCAAGCATCTTATGCTATGAAGGTTGATTCTGACATGTACATAAACGTGGAAAACCTGCTGAGCCTGCTATTGGCACCCAACACACCCAGAGAGAACTACATTACAGGCTACTTGATGTGGGACCAGAATGTCATTAGAAACAAAAAATCTAAGTATTATGTCTCAGAAGACCTGTACCCCGCATCAAAATACCCCACATATGTGTTGGGAGTAGGATATGTGTTCTCCAATGATCTTCCAAAAAAAGTAGTTGATGCTTCCAAGGACATGAAGCCATTTAACATAGAGGATGCGTATATGGGCACTTGTCTGAAACGGCTGGGCATAAAACCTTCACGGGCTCCAGATCCTTCTCAATTTCAGACCTATATGAAGGATTCTAAAGGTCACGACCTTTCCAAGGTCATTACAACAATTGCAAGGTCACCAAAGCAGATAATAGAGTTCTGGCAAAAAGTAAAAAGACACAAGTGAACAGATACCAGCACACAAGGAACAGGAATGAGCAAAATTAAAAGCCAACATGTCCCCTTTGAATGGATAGCAGATAACAAAATCATTTGCTGTGTGAAATATGATTTTTGTTTGAATAAATGTATAAATAATGTGTATAATATTTGCATGTGTGAGAGGAATATATCAGCAGCTATTAATAGCCAGGGGTGCACATAAGTGGTCCGCAGGTCCGCATGCGCGACCAAAATAAAAAGTGCGTTATATTAATATGTTCTGACAGCGCATTTGCGTACCGACATGGTTGACAGCTGTTAATATAAAATTACCATTTTAGATCACAAACTGTACTATATAAGTTTTATTTTCAACCTGAAAGCATAAATATGGAATGATATTACGGACATTATTCAAAAGGAATTGCAAATTGGATTTGCAAATGCGTTTTCAATTTTTGGACGCATAAATTGTGATATAATCCAAACGCAAATGCAAATCGTGCATTACCATTTGCATTTTCGTTTAAGCGAACGCACAGTGTCTGCCAAATTTTAAATGGAAATGCAAAGTCCGTTTGAAATTGTGTTTCCCATATCTTACGAGCTATGAGCTTGTCATATTTAAATAGCAATATTATTTACAACATTTGCCTTTGACTTCATA
The DNA here is from genome assembly GCF_003368295.1 of Carassius auratus. Lineage (NCBI taxonomy): Eukaryota > Metazoa > Chordata > Actinopteri > Cypriniformes > Cyprinidae > Carassius > Carassius auratus. The sequence goes on from NC_039289.1 coordinate 12,198,444, forward strand.
AAAGTTGCAGGAATTTCAGAAAACCTTGATGGTGGATACCGCCATTATTAGACAAATTCTAACATTTTAATATTTTTATTTAGTTTTTGTGAGCTGCCAAATACATATTTGAGTTATGTTATATACAGAGGACAACTAGAATCCTCTTGTGGCTCTTCCTTTTTCTTTTTCTCAGTACTTTTTTCACGTTTTAGCCCCACCCCTGGTTGAATGATTATAAGAAGGAACACATTAACTCAGGTATTGTAGGGCAAAACAACTGAGATACTTTTGCTTTCATTGGATTCTTTAGATAAGAATAACATGTGGTAATGGCGATCGAATGCATACGGAAGAGGTATGTTCACCCCTGCTTTTTTATTTCCTGTTTAAACTATAATTTACATACAAAGACCAATACAGTAAGGGATGAATTTTCATATGCTGTTTTTAGGCAACAGTTTATTTTATAGTGGTGGATCGTGTCAATATCATTCTGACCAAAAATGTTAGATCAAGTCTTCATGTCAGGAATATTAAGTCCAGTCTATTTACAAGATCCTATAAACACCAAATATTTTATGAGACCCCAAATGATATTAACAATCTTCTTTCAGTCTTCACAACATCATAGTGTGACATTAAAACCTTTAAAATGAAGACAATCATCTCTTGAAACCACACAATAATAAAAGCAAGGAAGAACGAGCAAGGAAAGGAAATCAGATTAAGTAATAAGTTAATATAATCAAATGTGATAAATGATTATATGGTTAAATGATACATGATTATAAGTTATTTAAAAATGAAGATGTATATGATAAAGGCTTTATATGATCTTACGTTTCAAGCAGTTCCTCTTTTTCTATTTGAAAAAGTTAACATTTAACAGTTAAAGAATGACAGTTACGTGTTCAAGTGTCCTGTCACTGTATTGCAGTGAATATTTCCATGAGCATTGTTGGGGTTACAACACTTTAGAGGTAGTCGTGGCCTAGTGGTTAGAGAGTTTGACTCCTAACTCTAGGGTTGTAGGTTCAAATCTCAGGCTGGCAATACCACAACTTAGGTGCCCTTGAGCAAGGCACCGAACCCCCAAATGCTCCCTGGGTGCTGCAGCATAAAAGGCTGTTCACTGCCCCAGGTGTGTGTTCAATGCTGTGTGTGTGCACTTTGGATGGGTTAGTTAGATGTTAGTTACCCTTTGTTACTGCCTTTACTGACATAGAAACCACATGACAACAGTGTTCGTGGACAAATGCAGAAGTAGTGTCTAGCGTCCAGCAAACCACTAGCTTGCTTCAAGCAGTTCCTTATTTACTTCTTTGTGCACATTTTATGGTGGATTGTGTTACTTATTTATGGAGCATAATTACTGTTTACCGCCTGCCGCTGGTTCTGTCGACAAGGACAGCTCCCGTAAACGTAAGCATATGGGCCAACCAAACGACCCAAGAAGAGTTTGGGACAAGAGGAGAGAAAGAGCGAGGATCAATATAGGTGTTGCATTTTCTAGATGGAGATAGCTTTGCGACAAACTTCAACTAGAAAGAGATGCCGATCTTGCTTGTGTTTTACTCAACAGGTGAGTTGTTTTGATTCGTATCTTTACAGAAAATGTATGCTATTATAACGATCAACAAAATTAGTATTATGGGGCATACACGCCAAAGGCAGGGCTTTGCGTCTCTAGACCCGCGCGAGGATGCGTCTGATCCATAGTCTGATCTACTAATCTACTCGCGCTAATCGTTGAACTCGCTTTTGCTATGTATGACCAATGTTGTGTTAGAAGACAACAAATCCCATCATTCCACGCTCCTTCGTAGCGTCATCAAACCACGCGACTGTTATTGTTTTGGTAGTGTGCCCTCTAGTGGCAGGTCCTACAACCTGTACCTTTAATTATCTATTGTCTATTTAATATGTTTTTCACTATTTTCAGTTTTCATTTAAGTTTAGATTAATTTAGTTATTTGTTTTTGTATGTTTTATTTTAATTTCCTTTCATTTAATTTTTAATAATAAAGGTGCCTTAACTTATTTTAAGTCAGATGCCAAGGTAACATTTGTAATTATTTTTCAATAACAAAAAAAAAAAAACCCAAATGTTATTAAAAAGAAGAGCTGCCTTTGACTTTGCACCTTACTCCAAATTTATCACAGGGACAGAAACGGTGTCAGTGAGTAAAGGGAAAAGCAAAAGCATCTTTCACACAGAGATTCTGGAAATGCACGGAATATATGTCCCGTGATTTGTCCCGGGATCGTTTGATTTTGGTTCCTTCATGGTGCCAGTGATTTTCTCTAGTCTGAGTGTATGTTCACACCAAGCAGCAACCTCAACTGTATTTCCTCAACTAGCCACTGGAGGCTGGCTCAAAAAGGGAGTCAATCCCATAGACTCCCTGTGTTAAAATGCCCAACCTTACAGCATAAAAAACATGTTTACAGCCTGGTTCAAAAAATGGTTTTGATCTATATAGCTAATTTTGCCCTTCATGGCAACTGTGAGGTGGGTGATTTTTTTTTATAACTCATCCGTTCAAATTATATTAAGCCTCATATTTCTGTATATTTAGAGGCGCGGCCACTTAAGTAAAAGGTGGAATGCCGCTGCTGTCTATATGCACCCGCCTTTTTGCCCATTTCGGGCATGATGTGCTGCAAAGATGGCGATGGCCCACTCTGCCTACTTTTGCCTTTAAAAACGTTCTTCTGAAACCTATGATTGATGTCACGGACACTATGTCCATGTTTTTATACAGTCTATGGTTGACACACATCCAGTAACGATCCCGTATGTGACATTAGGATGTGACGTGTAATGTGATGCATACCGTTCCACTAAACTGGTAAACGATCTCGGCTTCAGTGCGGACAGTGAGGAGCTCCCTAATCTCTGCTTCATTTTAATTTTTTTGTTGTGAACGTTGATCTGCCTTCAAAAAACCCAGGAAAAGAGTCGCACAATTCTTGTAATACGTCACCCCAAAACTGCTCATAGACATACGTTCAGGCCATGCTGACTTCACAGAACCCACTTCCATACAGTGACAGGACACTTGAACACGTACTGATATTGTTTGCATTTTGAAATACTGATAATTTTTTCGGTAATATTTCTTAACTGTTATTGTTTAACTGCTAAATGTTAACTTTTTTTAATAGGAAAAGAGGAACTGCACAACAGGTAACATCATATAAATATTTTAACATATACATCTTTGCTTTTTTATTCATTTATAATCATTTAACCATATAATCATTCATCCATTTTTTATACTACTTCTTTTTTCTTTTCCCTTTCCTTGCTCTTGCTTCTATATATATATATATATATATATATATATATATATATATATATATATATATATATATATATATATATATATTGTAGTGATATGCCATTCATTGACCTAAAAACTAGGATAATTATTCAATTTGAATTAGGAGAAGGATAAAAAAAAAAATTACACAAAGGTTTAAGGTCTCTACCTCCACAGTTGGGGTCGGTTGTTTTAGCAGGACAATGACCCAAAACATTGTTCCAAATCTACAAATTTATCAGTGGCAAAGATGTGTCGACAGGCTGTTATTGCATAAAACTGTATATATACAGTGCTTCTTGAACGTTTGTGAACTCTTTAGATTTTGTTATATTTCTGCATAAATATAACCCAAAAATTTCCATACAATTCCTGAAAGTTGAACAAGAGAATTCAATTGCTGCCGGTCTGCAGTTTGCTAAAGATCATGTAGAAAAGCCAGAGGAATACTAGAGAAATGTTTTGTGGATGGATAAGACAAAAACATTTTTGTTTAAATGAGCAGTGTTATTTTTGGAGAAAGAAAACACTAGCATTCCAGCATAAGAACCTTATCCCATCTGTGAAACATGGTGGTGATAGTATCATGGTTTGGGCCTGTTTTGCTGCATCTGGTCCAGGATGGCTTGCCATCAATGATGGAACAATGAATTCTGAATTATACTAGCAAATTATGAAGGAAAATGTCAGGACATCTGTCCAAGAACTGAATCTCAAGAGAAAGTGGGTCATGCATCAAGACAACGACCGCAAGCACACAAGTCGTTCTACCAAAGAATGGTTAAAGGAGGACCAAGCTAATGTTTTGGAATGACTGAGTCAAATTCCTGCCCTTGATCCAATTGAATTTTTGTGGAAGGACCTGAAGCAAGCAGTTCATAGGAGGGAACCCACCAACATCACAGAGTTGAAGTGGTTCTGTACTGAGGAATGGTCTAAAACAAAACATTGTACAGGACTTATCAGCAGTTACAAGAAACGTTACTTGCAGTTATTGCTGCAAAAGGGGTCACACCAGATACTGAAAGCAAAGATTCGCATACTTTTGCCACTCACAAATATTTAAAATTTCATCATTTTTCTCAGTAAATAAATCACAAAGTATATAGTTTTTTGTCTCCTTTGTTTGACTGGATTAATTTAGTCTAATTTCAGGATTTGTGTGAAAATATAATTATGTTTTGGGTCATATTCATGCAGAAATATAGAAAATTCTAAAGGGTTCACAAACTTTCAAGGAGCTCTGTACAAATAAATAAATATATTAAAGCAAAAACCAGTCTTAAGATTATTTTGTCTTTTAACCTTTCTGTTTCTTTTGTCCCCACATTTTGTTTCTAAGGTACCATTTGGCTCAAGGGAGAGATGGGTCACGTTAAACAAGGATTTGTTGTGCTGGTCATCCTGACATCATTAGTGTTTATTATTGCTTATGTTTACGATTTCTCTCTCATGCCAGTCACACACACTCTCACCTGGTTTAACATTGCAAAGCAAACTAAGCTATATAATGTGTCTGAGGAATTGTCTGGCAAAAAAAATGTCTGGAATTTTTTAATTAATCAAACTATTCAAACAACTACCACAGTGGAAAACCCCATTGCATCCGTTAGCACAGAACCTAAATCAATTCTCCAATATATAGCACATCCAAGCAACTATCATTTTATTCTGGATGAACCTGATAAATGTAGTCAGTGGGATCCGTTCCTGGTCTTTATGGTCCCTGTGGCGGCCCATCAGGTAGAGGCTCGTAACGCCATCCGGAGCACATGGGGGAATGAGAGCTCAGTGCAGGGAAAAGCAGTGCTGACTCTGTTCTTGGTGGGTTTGACTGGAGGACCTGAAGCTCAACAGAAGCTGGAGGAAGAGAGCCGTCAACACAGAGATTTAGTGCAGAGCAACTTTGTGGACTCCTACTTCAACCTGACCATAAAGACAATGGTGATCATGGACTGGTTGGCCACTTGTTGCTCTCAAGCTAATTTTAGTATGAAGGTTGATTCTGACATGTACATAAATGTGGAGAACCTGATGAGCCTGCTATTGGCACCCAACACACCCAGAGAGAACTACATTACAGGCTACTTGATGTGGGACCGGCCTGTCGTCAGGAGAAAAAACTCAAAATGGTATGTTCCTAAGGAACTGTACCCTGAACCGAAATACCCCACGTATGTACTTGGAATGGGATATGTTTTCTCCAATGATCTTCCCCCCAAAATAGTTGAGGCTTCTGAAGCCATAAAACCCTTTAACATGGAGGATGCTTATGTGGGTGCTTGTCTGAAATGGTTGGGCATAAATCCCTCTGGCCCTCCAAATCCTTCTCAGTTTCGGACCTATATAAAAGATCCTAAAAGTCAAGACCTTTCCAAGGTCATTACAGCAATTGCGGGGTCACCGGAGAAGGTGGTAAAGTTCTGGTTAAATGTGAAGGGACATGAACAGATAAACCATGACTCAAAGAACAAGGATGAGCAAGATTAAGACCCAACACGTCCTTTGTGTATGTATGGTTCTGATATACTTGAAAGGTTGTGATATCTCAAAGAGATTAAATATCAAAATTGACTGCTGTGGAATATAGGACTGAATGAAATTTACAATAAAATGTGTCTATAAAGTAGCAAGTTTTTTCTTTTTTTTTTTTTTACAAAATTTAAACATAACAAAAATAAACTATACATTTAAGGTAAATTGTTATTATTATTATTATTATTATTATTTATGCATATCATGAGTTATTATATGATGTCATGCGCATTTCGTCAGTAAAGCCAGTTCTGTGATTAATAGTACCAATAAATCTTCATTCAAGATTTCAGATGGAAATGATTCAGGTGCATTTAATACACAGAGCTATAGATCACTGACAAGCTACACTATTCATTAGATGAATCGCATTCCATTATGAGCGTGATATTGCATAGATTGTCTGTGTTTGTGTTTTTATTAATGCCATTTATGTTTTTGTTACAGCACATAGCACAAGTCAACTAAATGAATGGAACATGGCAAAGAAGATGAATGCACTTTTGGAAGTTGAATGTATGGGAAATGTCATGATTTAATGGATTTATTGCATTTTGAGAAAAAAAAAGTATCATGGATTTATTGCATAAAAAAAGAGAAAAAAAATATATTTAGATTTATTGCGTTTTGGAACCAAACTGCTTTATATATAAATATATAAGCAGTTTAACATAAGGCAGCAAAATAAAATAGCGAAAGAAAAAAAAAACATACAAAGTAAAAGTGAGAAAAAAAGTCACAAAATGCTCCTGTAGTTTGTCTCATCTCTGTTGCTAATGTGACCAACCACAGTTGTGTCAGCCGCAAACTTAATAAAGAGGTTGGAGTTGTGTGACGGTGTGCAGTTGTGGGTCAGCAAAGTGAAGAGGAGGGGGCTCAGCACACATCCTTGGGGGGCCCCAGTGTTCAGTGTGATGGTGCTGAATGTGTTACTGCCAACCCGTACTGCCTGAGGTCTTCCAGTAAGAAAGTCCAACAGCTGGACCAGTTTTGAATGAGCTGTTGAGGGATGATAGTGTTGAATGCTGAACTGAAGTCTATGAACAGCATTCTAACGTATGAGTCCTTTTTGTCCAGATGTGTGAGTGCTGAGTGGACGGCAGTAGTGATGGCATCATCGGTCGAGTGGGTGGACTGAATATGCAAACGGGAAGGGGTCCAGGGAGGGGGGGGGGCAGACTTGATATGGTGCATGACTAGCCGTTCAAAGCACTTCATGATAATAGGAGTAAGAGCAACTGGACGGTAGTCATTGAAGCATGTGGGGACAACAGCCTGACTTAGTGAGATGTTGAAGATGTCTGTGAAGACATCAATGAGTTCCACTTCACAGTCTCTCAGTACATTCCCACGAATGTTGTCAGGACCCGGCGCTTTGCTTGCATTGATCCTGCTGAGGGATCTCCTCATGCTGTCTGGGGTCAGCGTCATCACCTGGTCATCGGGAAGAGGTGGAGTCTTCTGTGCAATGGAGCTGTTTTGTTTCTAAAAGAGCAAAGAAGGCATTCACTTCATTCAGCAGAGAGATGTTGCTGTCACAGGTCCGCGGTGTGGGCGTGTATTCCGTAATGGGCTGTATCCCCTGCCACAGGCTTTTAGACAACTGTTAGTATGAAAATAATTATACAAGAAAAAACACTTAGGCAAAACATGGACAGGTCAAAGTGTCTGAATGTGTCCAAATGTATTTTATTTATTTTTTTTATACATTTTACTGGTAGTCCACTGCATGAAGAATTTTTGGGTATAAGATGTCACAGTTTACTTTATTTTGCTATACTCGCTTATATTAATAAACTATAGTGCCTTGCACCCACTAGTAAAAAACTATCAAAATTTGTATTTTCTTGTTGCAACCAGAAATTGTTAAAACTACAATGTAAATCAGTCAAGAGTAGTGAGTGATTTTCTTTCTTTCATTTTCTTGGATTAACATTGAGAACACGGACAGAAGATAATAAATTAGAGGTGGTCACTTTAAGAGACAACGCATCCAATATAATGATACACATCCATTTCTTTTCTCCAATGTTTACTTTGACTTAAGACATAACCAATTTATCTCTAGAGAATACTCTCCAAGACTGGTATTTTGACAAAAATTTGTATGTATTTGTCGGTAAAGGGAAAGAAGAGGCAAATTTCTGTGTTGAAGCTCTTTGAAATACCTATCTCTGCGTGCGTAGGTTTTTCCGAGTCTTGTGCTTAATGCTTTAAACTATTTTGAATGTTTAAATTGGCAAGTCTTAAAAATACATGCAAATGATAAGCTTTCGTGGCGATGCACAGCAGTGGCCGTCAACTGTCCTGAGCATCTTTTTAGACTGGCCTCAGCCAGTCAATTGAGATCGCCATGGGGCCCCCTTCAGCCATGGGCCCCTATAATCGTCACCACTCTTCACCCTACTAGCAATGGCCCTGCTGAGAACAAATGGTGCTGAAGTAAATATTCACCTGTAAACAACTGAAAGAAAATGCTACATTTAGAGAACTGACAATTACAAAAATTACAACAGTATAAATGATGTTATGAGCTTGGTGTTTTAAATGTATTTTTGTTTGTTTGTTTGTTTTTTAATATACAAATAAGAACTATTGGGTGGGAAAAAAGCAAAGATAAGCTCCTTTTAAATATGAAAGCAATCCTCCAGTAGGTGGCAGCAAGTGTTTGTCTTAATGAATAAAAAAAAAAAAAAAAAAACTTTTACATATATTGCTTTTTTTTTTTTCAGCTTTAAAGTTGTATTAATGAGTTGTATTTTATTTATTTTTTTAAAGTATGTAGTACCCAGTATATACTGCTTGCTATAAGCTTACTGTAGCTATACTGAGGTTTATAATCACAGGAATCTCATTTAGGCTTTCTGGCTTTATTCCAACACATTTTTGTGTTTTACATTTAGATACATGCGATGCCATGTAACAGAAAAAAATACTGTTTCTGTTCAGGGTTTTCCTTCATGAAATCCATGCTATTTTAATATTTTAGCCTACTTAAAATCATTATCTAAAAACAATGTAGCTAAGAAAAGAAAGATAACTAGCAATTTCAAAGTTGAAGTCTATCTTAGCCATCCAACAACATTTTTCCCAATTATAATTACATGATTCTTTTGTATGTTTTTTCATTAGCCTACAGATTAAAAATGCTAGATCAGAAATGTCTTGTCACATCTGATTTGAACAGTCAGAGTCATAGGTTATAGATAGATAGATAGATAGATAGATAGATAGTATGAAAAATAACCATTGTTGTTTTGTTGTTTCTGTTGTTAACCGCATCATCCGCAGCTATAAACTTGGCCTCGGCATGTGTATGGAGAGAGAGGCTTGAATAAAGCACAGCTTGCGGTCCAGATGGATGCCGGGGTGTGGATGTGGTCCACCTTTTGAATATCAGTTAAACAAGTATTTAAGAATAAAAGTCTCAAGTTCCTTTTCAAATATCCATGAGTCCTTTTCCTCGAGTCAAGTCTGGAGTCATTTCAGGTCGAGTCTGTAGTATATAAAAATGTGACTCGAATGCGACTCTAGTCTGAGTCACTAACTCAAGTACCGATCTCTGCCGTGTACAGTGCTCCCCAACCCAAATTGTTGGAGACCCTTCCTTTTGGAGGTCTGTCCCAATGGGATGCCTGACTGAAACAGGCAAGACGTTTTCCAAGGAGCTACAGATCAGATGCAGCAGTGGGTTACCCTGAGATGAAAAAGTCCCTGGTGCCAAGTGTGGGATGGTACATTGGTTCTGAGCCAATATTGGAGGGGTCGCATGTGAAGCAGACCCAGAGGAATCACAGAGGAAGCGGCTTGCAATACCATTTTCTTCAGCACTGTCAACAGAGGTGAGGATGGCAGACTTTGAAGAGTGGATGCATGCTGAGTAGGGCCACACCATGCCTTGGTAAGTCCATTGTAAACTTCTGGGAAAAACAGTTTCAGGCGGGAGGTTCCATGATGACAGCCCAGGAGTTCCCTTTCAATAATTTACTTGAATTGCAATGCTAAAACGTGGGGGGAATACTCCATTTCTCAGATTACTGAAGACTTTTTTAATCACAACAGTGCATCTGCACTGCCATGGTTTCAGAAATGAACCAATGATGGCGAGGAGGAGCTGCATGTGTTATGATCCAGATGGGGATCGAACTCAGGTATGTAGTGTGTATAACCTTGGCACTAACCACTACTCCACTGAAGCAGGTCTAACCCAAATGCAGAGGAAATAACCAAGAGGCCCAGAGTCCTTCGCAGCATCATACTCAAAAAGACTTTAGGACTGAACAAGAACAATAGTCAGTGAGGCATTTAAATAGGGTGTGCAATTAGCAAAGAATCAATACAGGTGTGCTACAAGGCTCTAATAAAGAGGTGATCTGGGGTTGAAAGTACGCCATCCAGTGGTGAAACCAGGAAACTCAGGCAGAACATTACAGCATGTGCCTATAATAAAGCTATATAGCTATATAAGCGGGCGCTCGGCATAGGATCACTGATTAATTTTCCTTTGGCAACGACAACTCTGCTCCTTGCTGATTCCACGAGACTTGAAGCAGCCTTTTCCTGCAAGCTGATCCCTTACACTCTGTAGTCTTCTGAGGTCAGATTTGGTAGCTGAGCTGAGCCAGTCATTGAAGTGCAGAGGATGTATTAAATAGAAGGGAGTAGAACTGTTTCAGCAGCTTCTGTAGCAGGTTGAACTTCCTCAGCTGGCAAAGGAAGTGGATCCTCTGCTGGAGGGTCCTTAGATGTGCAATCCTTAGTGTACAGGGAGAAGAGCAGTGGGGAGGGAACGCAGCCCTGAGGAGCTCCGGTGCTGATCGTATGTGTGGTGGATGTGTATTTTCCCAGCCTCACTAACTATTGCCTGTTTGTCTGGAAGCTGTTGATCCATTGACAGATAGGAGTTGGGCATGGAGATCCAAATTAGTTTGGGCAGAAGGAGGTTTGGAAGGATAGTGTTAAAGGCAGAGCTGAAGTCCACAAACAGGATCCTTACATAAATCTGTGGTCTGTCTAGATGTTGAAAAACATAATGCAGTCCCATGTTGACTGCATCATCCACAGACGATGTTTGCTATGTAGGCAAACTGAATAGGATCCAGTAAGGGTCCAGTAATGTCATTCAGATGGGCCAGCACTAGTTTTTCAAATTACTTCATGACCACACACTTTAGAGCCACAGGCCTGTAGTCATTTATTCCTGTAATTTGGGATTTCTTTGGGATGGGGTGATGGTAGAGCATGTGAAGCATGAAGGGACTTCACACAGCTCTAGTGATCTGTTAAAGATCTGTGTGAAGATGAGGGCCAGCTGGTCGGAACAGGAATTCAGACAGACTAGTGTAACACAGTCTGGCCCTGGCGCTTTTTTACTTTTCTGCTTCTGGAAGACCTGGTGAACTTTGTCTTTGTGTTGTGAATTGTAGGGGTGGGGGAGAGGGGGTTGTAGGAGGTGTGAATGGTTGTGTGGAGTCCAGATCGGTGACAGCTGCTTCAAAAAATTATTATTGAACCATTGCAAAAAATGCATTGAACTACTGCAATCAGCCGATATTCGACCCCTGTCGCCCAAAAGTGCTTTCCTATTAGCTTTGGCATCAGTTAAACAAGTTGGAGGTTTACAGGTGGTTTCTGTGAGCCCCTCCTGCCTTGAATTCAGGCCTAACGACTCTAAGGTTGTCCTGAAACCTAGGAGTGGTTAGTAAGTAATCACGCTTTCTGCAAGATGACCAGAAGCTAAATCTGCTCTGTCCTGTCAGGGCGTTAAGAATCTACATTGACCACTCCACCTCCATTAGGCAGTTGGGGCAGCTCTTTGTATACTTTGGTGACTGCACCAAGGGGCTTTTGGTCACAAAGCAAAGACTATCCTGTTGGATAGTTGATGCAATACTTCTTGCATACACCTCCTTGGGCCTTCAATGCCATCGGGTACAGAGCACATTCCACAAGAGGCATGGAATCCTAGGCGTGGTTCAGTGATGTGTCTATTGCAGAAATTTGTGCAGTGGCAGATTGGTCTTCGCCATCCACATTTGACAGGTTCTACAACCTGGACATCCCAGCTTTGCAGGCTCAGGTCTTTTCTGCCTATCTATCTCTCTGAGCTCAATGCTCCTGGAACCATATTCCCGCCCTAAGGTTGGATTTAATCCTTGCTGGGTCTGATGATGTCCTGAACCTGCTGAAATTCCCACATCTGGGCTTAGGATCCTCTACATTCTCATCCCTATCTAATTCCGAAGCTGTGCAAAGCTCTAGAACTATTATATGAGGTCGAGCTCGACCGCTATGAGTTAGCCTGTTATCCGATAAAATCTGAGTCTCTGGTTGTGGCCTGATTCATTGTAGTTGATCTACAGGGCCCCCTTCCGGATGCCCCAGACAATTACTTATTAGTCATTCATCTACCATAGTAGTGTTGTCACGGTACCAAAAGGTCAGTATTCGGTACCAATACCAGTGAAAATCCATGGCTCTCAGTACCAATTTCGGTACCAAAGCAAAACACAAAAATATACTAATTAAAAAAACACAAACTTTTTATCACTAAAAATAAAAACAATGCCATTCTTTATACTTATTTACAATTGTACGGCTTAACATTTAAAGATACTTGTCCATAAAGAGATTTTATTTTATTTTATTCATTTATGCTAACTTTGACAAATTCCGTGACTGTCCATATTAAAATGTAAATTTCTTTTTTTTTATGGATTTGAGATTCCGTCCACGTTTTCTGCTTCACGGAAATCATAGCGCTGTATGTGCCAAGAACCGGGTTGACCGGGTACTTGGTATCACCAGTACTTAAAGAAACCTGGTACCATGACATTTTTTTAATTTTAGTTTCATTTCTGAAACAATGGCAGGTCAGATGTACTACTGTGATTAAAAAGGGTTTCAGTAATCAGAGAAAAGGAGTATTCCCCCAGCGACTGTGTTAACAGGGTTTCAGCAGGTACTATCAAATCTAACATATATATCGGGGTGTTTTCTTCGAGGAGGGAAAAAGTTGAATTAGATTATGAATAAATGATTAATAAGTTTAAAAGTCATTCCAACAGCGACACCTGCAGGTAAAGTTACAGAGGATGCTTGCCTCCATTCGGTCCATTGACCACGGACTGATTTTTGTGTTAATTTTTATATTTGTTTTGGAATACTCTTCTGATGGAAGATCCAAACATGGTCCATTATAAGATTTTTAACAGAGGCAGTCAGGTTTAGATTTTTTGTCTGTTGGTATTTAATAGAATCCATATGGTGACGTAAAGGTTGTTTGCTATTTTGACGAGTGGGGTAGGGAAGAGAGCCGTGGGAACGGTGAAGTAATTGGAAATAAGTGACACCTTTGGCACTCACCGGTCTTGAGTCCCACGGAGGAGCTACAGAAGGATAAAAGGGGGAGTTACGACAGTGAAGGATGAGAAAAGATCTGACCTGGGATTTTATTTTATTTGTGCATGGCAGTCGCCCGTGAGGGGCTGTCGTACTGTTTTGTATATTTTATTATTAAAGTTTTTGTCTGGATGTTTGCTGGTTCCCACCTCCTTCTTCCCATCTTACAAATAGCATTACTGGTGACAAAACTCGGGAGGAAGGAGGGACATGCTGCCAAAGATCTCTCGTCGCTTTAGTGAATTTGCGGTGCCATCGAGCATGGTGGAGCAGTCTGCTGTTGTTGACGCTCGGGGTGGTGGGATGGAGGGAGTTGCCAGGGGGATGGACGAACACACTGCCGGCCACCTGAGATGTGGAGGGATGGCTGTGTTTTGGTTTTATTTGTAAACGGCAGTCGTCTGTTTTGTGTTTATTTTATTATTAAAGTTTTAGTTTTAATGTTCATCAGGTCCTTCCTGACTTACAAACAGCATTACAGCTATATTTTTTTTAGGCTTTTTGACCCGAAGACTCAACTAATCTCTGCAATTCTTCAGCTGTGTCTTTGCTCACTCAAACTTTCCTCTTCACCTTGCATTAGGACAATATAGACACATGTCCTCTTCCAGGCAGACTTCTAACAACTTTAGTTGATTGGAACTGTGATGGCCGAACCTGTGGCCACACATTGATAAGGGTAACATCAACGCATTAATTCATGATACATACATTCATTCACATACTGATAGTTCTTTTCCCGCATTCATTCACGATACATACATTCATTTACATACTGATAGTTATTTTCTTCCTTTTTATCATTCATTTATATTTGAATTTATAGTATAGGATTTAAGGTTTATGTATAAGAAAATCACTACACAGACTTTGTTTGGCAAATTGCAAAGCTTTATTTATACATGTCAGTACTTCTTTCGTTGGTTTGGAGTGCACACTTACTAGCTTGCGTTGTACTATTTCTGTTTCCTTATCTTTGTTTCTATTTGAGTTTAAGTTACCGTGGCATGGAGGTTGGATGAATGGCGTTGACTCAGGTGTGCGTCTTTCCGTCATCGCGGTCTTGACTGACAAAAGGCTGAGGCGCGTGCGGCAGTCAATATTTATGGTCTGAGCATTCCACTGGACGATACCAACTAGATGCTATGTCATGGGGGGGGTGAAGAAATGAAGTTATATTTCTGATTGGTTCCAATCTATTTTTATTATTAATATTTGTTGTTTTGTATTATTAGATTGTTTTGTTTGTTACTCTATTTACTTTGATTAGATAACTTGTAACTAATTTGTTGATTTATAAAGTGTTGATTGTATGTTTTCCCCTGTCTTGTTTAAGTGAGCTCACCGTCTGTGATAAATACCTGTTTGTTGTCTCATTTAGGGGGTTAGTTTTGTTTTGTTCAGTTCTTCTTAAGTTTCGTTATATTGAATTAAAACTTGTTTTGTTTACTTTATTAAAGTCTAGCTAGATTATTTGTTAGAACAAGTTGATTTATTTTGTAACTGAGACCTTTTTCTTATTTTTGGGTAAAATAAAACCCTTTTTTGTTGGCAATCCTGTGTCCTCGTGCCTTACTACTTGGCGATATCCGACATATGGTGGCAGCGGTGGGATAAGCCAGTAGAGGACACAGGTTTTTGTTTTTTTCCCCCCCCCTTGTTTAATTATATTTTTTGAGGAGTTATGAGTCGACCGCCAAAGAAAGGAGTTCCTAAGCTTGCTCCAACTGAGCGAGAAGAAAGAGATGAGGAGAGGACTATAGACGAAGAGGTGTTTGATGGGGAAAAGGAGGCGGCAAGTAGAGAACCATCATTGGGTGATTTGACTGGCCTGTTTCGAGCCCATATGGCGAAAATGGATGTCCGGGAGGCAGCAAGGAAGCAGGAGTATGGAGAACAGGAGCGACGATTTAGAGCTCTCCAACATCAATTCAGCTTATTACAGACTGAGGTTCAGGCTCGTACCTCCTTTACTCCTGAGCCACGCCCGACCAATTTAGATTATCTTGATGGCCAGGGTGGAGATGCAGATCCTGGAACCCGACGTTCTCCTCACCAGTTTACCTCCCACACAAGGGATGCTGACCCTAATGTTGATTATTCTGGACCAATGTGGCCTCGTGAACCTCGACTGGAAAAGTTAGCTGACTCTGATGATATAGAGCATTTTTTAATAACTTTTGAGCGAATCGCCACAGCTTGCCGCTGGCCCTGTGGAAAAGAGCTGTGCAGGTAACCGGTTTCTACTGGTGATCACCGATTATGCTACGAGGTACCCAGAGGTATTTCCTTTAAAGTCTGTCAAAGCTAAATATGTTGCAACTTGTCTAGTCCAGTTCTTTTCCAGAGTCGGACTGCCAGCTGAAATTCTCACTGACCAAGGGACCAATTTCATGTCCAATCTCCTGAAACAAGTCTACCAGTTACTGGGTATTAAAAGTTTGCGGACAACACCTTACCATCCTCAAACTGATGGGCTCACAGAACGATTTAATCAGACATTGAAACAAATGCTGCGGAAATTTGTTGGTGAGACTGGCCGGGACTGGGACCAATGGCTCCCGTATCTTCTTTTTGCTTATAGAGAAGTACCCCAGGCTTCTACCGGGTTTTCTCCGTTTGAGCTCTTATACGGCCATGAAGTTCGGGGACCTCTGACACTACTTAAAGAAGTCTGGGAAGGAGACCATGGTGAGAGTGAGCCTATTAACATTGTGTCTTATGTCTTGCAAATGAGGGAACGTCTGGAGAAAATGAGGACTTTGGCTCAAACCCACCTGATGGAGGCCCAGAAGCACCAAAAAACATGGTACGACCAATCGGCACGGGAAAGAGGCTTTGTGGTTGGAGACAGAGTACTTGTGATGCTGCCGAGTCAGGAGAGCAAGCTGTTGGCCAAGTGGCAGGGCCCCTTCGAGATCAGGAACCAGCTAGGTCCCACCACATATGAAGTGGTCATTCCAGGGCAAGATCGTGCTAGCCGAGTACTTCATGTCAACCTTTTGAAGAAGTGGGTATCCCGACCTGAGCAGAGAGCGCAAGTGATGATGATTCGTCATGTGAAGGAGGAGGAGGAATGGGAAGACCAGTACTTGCCTCGACCAGTAGCTGGAAATATTCATCTGGAGCATCTGCCTGAAGATCAGCAATCCCAGGTGAGAGCTCTATGTACCCCTGAAACCTTCTCAGAATATCCTGGTTTGACATCTTTGATACAACATGATGTGATATTAAAACCTGATGCAGCTGTTAGACGTATGAGTTGCAGAATACCTGAGAGACTCCAAGAGGACTTGAAGGAGGAAGTGAACTTGATGCTGAGACTGGGAATTATTGAACCCTCTAAAAGCGAGTGGTGCCATCCGGTGGTCCTAGTACCGAAAAAGGATGGGAGTATCCGGTTTTGTATTGACTTCCGGTACTTGAATTCTGTATCACAGTTTGACTCATATCCTACTCCCCGTATAGACGCCTTAATTGATCGATTGGGCAAAGCCAAATACCTGACGACCATCGATTTGTCCAAAGGGTATTGGCAGATACCATTGACACAACAGGCCCGTCCTTTAACAGCATTTAGGACACCATGGGGGCTATTCCATTTCCGGGTTTTACCCTTTGGCCTGCATGGGGCACCGGCTACCTTTCAGAGACTTATTGACCAGGTGTTACATGGGCTAACCTTTGCTGCAGCTTATTTGGATGACATAGTCATCTACAGTACTACCTGGGAGGAGCATGTTCAACACCTTCAAGAGGTTCCACAGCGTCTGCAAGAAGCAGGCCTCACAGTGAATCCTGCCAAGTGTGCTGTAGCCAGGACGGAAACCAAGTACCTGGGCTTTGTCATTGGCAACGGGGTAGTGCGACCACAAGTCAAAAAGGTCCAGGCATTAGAGGAAGCTCCCATTCCTCAGACCCGTAAGGAACTCAGGTCCTTTCTGGGAATGGCGGGATTTTATAATCGTTTTATCCCTCACTTCTCTAGCAGGGCTGCCCTGTTGACAGATATGGTGGGGGTTCGATGTCCAAATCAATGCCAGTGGTCAGAAGAAAGGATGACGGCCTTTCGAGATATTCAATCGGCGTTAAGAGAAAATGCTGTGCTGTACAGTCCAGACTTTGATCAAGAATTTATTGTGCAGACGGATGCCTCTGAGAGGGGCATAGGGGCTGTGTTGTTACAGGGACCACCTGGTGAGCGACGGCCTGTGGCTTTCATTAGCCGCAAACTCTTTCCAAGGGAAGTCCGCTATTCGACAATAGAGAAGGAATGTTTGGCAGTTAAATGGGCCCTAGACTCCTTGAGATATTACCTACTTGGAAGGGAGTTCAAGTTGGAAACGGACCATAAAGCTCTCCAGTGGCTGGAAAGGATGAAAAATACCAATGGGAGGATCACACGGTGGTATCTGGCTATGCAGCCTTTCCGGTTCACTGTCCAGCACGTTCCGGGCAAGTCCAATGTGACCGCTGACTACTTCTCTCGTTGTATCCACGAGATGCCTGAAGGGAGGGGGTGTGTGATGGCCGAACCTGTGGCCACACATTGATAAGGGTAACATCAACGCATTCATTCATGATACATACATTCATTCACATACTGATAGTTCTTTTCCCGCATTCATTCACGATACATACATTCATTTACATACTGATAGTTATTTTCTTCCTTTTTATCATTCATTTATATTTGAATTTATAGTATAGGATTTAAGGTTTATGTATAAGAAAATCACTACACAGACTTTGTTTGGCAAATTGCAAAGCTTTATTTATACATGTCAGTACTTCTTTCGTTGGTTTGGAGTGCACACTTACTAGCTTGCGTTGTACTATTTCTGTTTCCTTATCTTTGTTTCTATTTGAGTTTAAGTTACCGTGGCATGGAGGTTGGATGAATGGCGTTGACTCAGGTGTGCGTCTTTCCGTCATCGCGGTCTTGACTGACAAAAGGCTGAGGCGCGTGCGGCAGTCAATATTTATGGTCTGAGCATTCCACTGGACGATACCAACTAGATGCTATGTCATGGGGGGGGGTGAAGAAATGAAGTTATATTTCTGATTGGTTCCAATCTATTTTTATTATTAATATTTGTTGTTTTGTATTATTAGATTGTTTTGTTTGTTACTCTATTTACTTTGATTAGATAACTTGTAACTAATTTGTTGATTTATAAAGTGTTGATTGTATGTTTTCCCCTGTCTTGTTTAAGTGAGCTCACCGTCTGTGATAAATACCTGTTTGTTGTCTCATTTAGGGGGTTAGTTTTGTTTTGTTCAGTTCTTCTTAAGTTTCGTTATATTGAATTAAAACTTGTTTTGTTTACTTTATTAAAGTCTAGCTAGATTATTTGTTAGAACAAGTTGATTTATTTTGTAACTGAGACCTTTTTCTTATTTTTGGGTAAAATAAAACCCTTTTTTGTTGGCAATCCTGTGTCCTCGTGCCTTACTACTTGGCGATATCCGACATATTGGAACCTTTTAATTATTGCCCTGATGGTGGAAATGGGGATTTTCAATACTTTAACTATTTTCTTAAAGCCACTTTCTATTTTGTGATATGCAACAATCTTGTTTGCACACCAGAACTATATTCTTTAGTTTTTTGGTCTGGGCAAGCCTGCTGGTGTTGCGGGATCTGGACCATTTTGTGGACAGGTGTTGTTATGGAGGTGGGGACGATGATCCGGGTCCCGGACGTCCCGCAGGCTGCCCCCGGTCAGGCTGGGTGGTACCAAATACCTGTGGATTCAGGATGTAACCAAACCTCAATACATCAAAGTTTGATACAATCCGGGGCATTGGATAGGAGCCGCATGGTTAAAATACGGTGTGTACACGGGGATGTGGTTGAGTGTCCTATTTTGCCAGTCTTTTTCAAATTTAGGGGACAAAACCATAGTGTTGAGGTGGCAGTTAATCCACACCTCCGGCATCCGTTAATTTTGGGGACGAATTGGCCAGCGTTTAAAGAATTATTGGGGGCTTTATGAATGGATGCCTCTTGGGGAAAGAATGCACCGGAGGGGGATGCGAGTGTGCAGGTGGGAGAGACTGAACCGGGACCACTGAGTACTGCCTCAGGGGAACAGAGCAAAATCGAGAGAATTATTCTCTCGGAGCGCGATGATTTTCTCCTGGAGCAGTCTCAGGATGAGATGCTGAAACGCGCGTTTGAACAGGTCAGGACCATGGACTGTCAGCCTCTCCATCCTGGACAGCCGCTTACCTGTCCAAATTTTTTTCTTTTAATTAAATATAGGTTGTATTGAGTGACCCAAGACTCTCAGACAAAAGAAGATACAACCCGGTTATTAGTTGCTAGGGAAATGCTTTTTCAGGCGGCTCATTCTTATCCAATGGCTGGTCATTTAGGACAAGGAACGACACTAAATCGCCTCATGACCGTTTTTTTTTTGTCCGGGCATTCACGAGAATGTGCGCAGGTGGTGCATGAATGTCAATGAATGTCAGTTGGTAAACCCACCGGCCCTCCCAAAAGCGCCTTTGCAGGTCCCCATTGATGAATGTCAATGAATGTCAGTTGGTAAACCCACCAGCCCTCCCAAAAGCGCCATTAATGCAGGTCCCCTTCGAGAGAATTGGCATGGACCTCATCGGGCCATTAGAGCGATCAGCACGAGGACATTGTTTTGCATTAGTCATTGTGGATTATGCAACACGATATCCAGAAGGATATTCCTAAGGAAATCCTCACTGATCAGGGCACTGCGTTTATGTCACGGACATTACGCAGACTTTATGAATTATTGGGCAAACGGATGGGCTGGTCGAATGTTTTAATCACACGCTTAAGACATTGATTCGTAAATTTGTTCAGGAAGAAGTCAAAAATTGGGACAGATGGTTGGAACACCTGTTGTTCGCTGTGCGAGAGGTCCCTCAAGCCTCCACGTGGTTTTCCCCCTTCGATTTGCTCTATGGTCGCCAGCCCAGGGGGGTGCTGGACGTCATAAGAGAGACTTGGGAGGACGGACCTTCTCAATCTAAAAATGAAATTCAGTTTGTGATGGACCTGAGAACAAAACTCCACACTTTGGGCGGCTCTCTATGGAGAATTTGTTACAGGCCCAAGACAAACAGAGCCAGCTGTATAAAAGGGGACCCAATTACTCCCAAGCTTGTATTACTCCCAACGTCAAGTTCAAAAATACTTGCAAAGTGGCAAGGACCATTTGAGGTCACACGGCAAGTTGGAGAGCTCGATTATAAGGTAATACACTCAGATAGGAGAGCACGTCAAATGTATCACCTCAATATCCTAAAAAAATGGAATGAGGAAGAATCAGTGATGCTGGTGATTAGTGGTTAGATGGTGATTAGTGGAGAAGATGATCTTGGACCATAAAGCGAATATTAAAAAAACAATCTCTCGCCCTGGCTCCAGGGGGAGATCATCTCTTGCCCTTCCAGCTCATTGATTTGACTACATTACAGGCGGAGTTTGCTGACGTGTTTTCTCCCCTACCTGGCCGTACAAATCTCATTCAGCACCAAAACAAGAAAAAAATTGTTCAGGAAGAATTAGGTGCTATGCTTCCTGTGTCGAAATTTGACGCATATCCAATGCCATGGGTTGACGAATTTCTTGACCGACTCGGTACAGCTCGTTTTTCGACATTGGACTTAACAAAGGGGTTATTGGCAGATCCCCTTGTCTCCATTATCCAGAGAAAAAAACGCTTTCACGATGCCGTTTGGATTACACCAATTTGTTACACTCCCGTTCGGGCTGTTCGGCGTGCCGGCTATGTTTCAGCGACTGATGGACAGGGTGTTGTGGCCCCATGGTGCATATGCTGCTGCCTTTCTAGATGATACCATTACATTTAATAATGACTGGCAGCGGCATATGCAGCATGTGAGGGCGGTACTGAGGTCGCTGAGAAGGGCTGGGCTCACGGCCAACCTGAAGAAGTGTGCGATTGGGCACGTGGAGGTAAAATATCTGGGTTTTCACTTCGGACATGAGCAGGTGCGTCCCCAAACTGATAAGTCTGCAGCAGTTGCGACCTGTCCGCGTCCCAAGACCAAAAAGGAGGTGAGGCAGTTCTTGGGCCTGGCGGGATACTATAGAAGGTTTGTGCCTAATAATTTGGACCTCACCAGCCCCTTGCTTGACTGATATCACTAAAAAGGAAGCACCAGATATGGTTCAGTGGACGGAGCCGTGCCAGCAGACATTTACCCAGGTGGAGGATGCTGTATGTGACGGGCCGTTGCTTCACTCTCCCGATTTCTCTCCCCTTTTTTGTTGCAGACGGACGCGTCGGACAGGGGGCTGGGTGCTGTCCTGGCCAAGCTCTCTAAGAGAGTGACTAAATACAGCACCATGGAGAAGGAGTGTTTGGCCATCAGGTGGGCCGTCCTCACCCTCCGCTATTATCTCCCGTCCCAGGAATGCAAGGTTCGGACTACGCTCCCCTGCAGTGGCTCCACCGCATGAAGGATACCAACGCGTGGATCACTTGTTGGTATCTAGCTTTACAGCCTTTTAAGTTCAAGGTGGTCCACAGGCCGGGGGTTCAGATGGCTGTGGCCGATTTCCTCTCCCAGAATGGGGGGGGGGGGGGGTTAGCAAACCCTGCAGCGGGGGGTAGAGCGTCAGGAGACGTGCGGTGAGTGAGTGGGTTAAGCGCAAGTAACGAACACCTGTCTCTTGTTGCAGTAATTGGCGTGGAGAGAGTATATAACACTAGGAGAAACAGGAGCGGGGGAGAGAGAGAAGGACTGCTGGCTGCTACACTCCTGGACCACGGAATTTGTGTTACTGATTATTATTTTCCTTGCCCTTTGTTTTGTGTCATTTTTTGTTGAAATAAAAGCAGTCAGTAGTAACAGCCGACCCTGCCGTCTTCCTTTCTACACAATGAACATTGTTACACCGGCATATTCACCTTATCTCATTCCAATAGTCGCTCACTCAATGCTGAATAAAATGTTGGAGGGAAGGGCCATGTCTGAACTAGTTGATGAAGGAAATCAGCACCCTGATAAAGAGGTTGACTGGCACAAAGTATTTTATGTATTTTCAAATAAATAAATAAAAAAATACTTATTCTTAAACGGATTTAAATACAAATTACATTAGCTTTTTCTCAAAGCTTTAAAATACAAAGTAGTTTTTTGTATTTCAAATACGTATTTTAAACACATTTCTAAAATACTGCCCATCCTCATTACCATATTTAATCCACTTGAGGGAGACTAAACAGCAGTAATGTCAATAACATTAGGGGAGAACAGGGGGAAAAAGCTCAACTCCTCCAGAAGAAACAAGATATGAGCAAGCAAGAGTGATGGCAATTAATCTGCTCGTATCAGCACACCTCTTCTCACTAAGACGGAAGATTCTAAGTAATAGTAGTATTAGTTTATAGATCAAGTAACACAAGTGTGCATACCAGATAATATGAGTTTATTGTTTAAAACAAACTGCCAGGATCCTGGTTTCACCTTCTTCTTGAGAATGTGTGTTGTGTGTGGACATTTTATAAATTTTTGTATCTTTTTTTTAAGTGTACTTACTGCTCAGATTTGCTGCCACAGCCAATGTAATCAAATACTTTTTGTATTAGCTTTTTTTGTTTGTTTCTCCTTTCAAATAAATGTCACCTTACTCAGTGCCACCTTTGCTCTCTTGTGCATGGTTAGATATAATATATATATATATATATATATATATATATATATATATATATATATATATATTTTTTTTTTTTTTTTTTTTTTTTTTTTATTGGAAATGTTACACTCTCAACCCCTCATTTGATTTGGTATGCTCAAAGAATGTATCAGGTTCTTCAAGATCTGACTGGTAATATTAGCGAATCATTTGTTCACTGATAAACTTTTGAATGTTTGTGATATCAGATGTTTCTCTAACCATTAGGCCACAACTGACCTTTGTTTCTGCTCAAGAAGTAGGAGCAGTTGTGGTTAGAGAGTCGGACTTGAAACCCAAAGATCTTGGGTTTGTGTCTCAACATCAGCAGGAATTGTCGCTGGGGAAAGTGAATGTACAGCGCTCTCTTCCACCTTCAGTAACCACAACTGAGGTGTCTTTGAGCAAGGCATCAAACACCTATTTGCTTACCGGTTGCTGGAGTGTGTGTTCATGGTGTGTGTGTGTTCAGTTCTCACTGGTGTGTGTGTGTGTGTGTGTGTGCACTTGGATAGGTTAAATGCAGAGCTCAAATTGCCAACATGTCACGAAAATAGCAGAAAACTCAGAACTTCCTTGTTATTCCTAATCTCTTGATCTCTCTTCCTAAATGAAGATCCTGGTACCTGGGCAAACAATGCAAATCCAAGAAAGAGTTGTTGCGCTTATCCAAGAGTACAACAGACTCCTCTCAAAGACTGAAGAACATCATATATATCTAGATCAGATCTCACTTTTGTTCCAAATTCCCTTTCACTTTTTAACATTCTGTTTGCTAATTTTTTTTAAGGCTTTCTGGCCCCAAGACTCAACTAATTTCTGCAATTCTCCAGCTGTGATCCTTGGAGAGTCTTTGGCCACTTACACTTTCCTCTTCACCTTGTATTAGGACAATATAGACACATGTCCACTTTGTAACATCTTTAGTTGATTGGAAACTTTTAATTATTGCCCTGATGGTGGACATGGGGATATTCAATGATTTAACTTTTTTTTTTTTTAAAGCCACTTTCTATTTTATGAAGCATAACAATTTGTTCCGCACATCAGAACTATATTCTTTGGTTTTACACCTTGTGATGGATGATTAAGGGAACTGGGCTTTTGTGTTCCTCATATTTATAATACTGTGGAACTGGAAGCCATGGCTGAACAATTTCATGTTCCTAGTCACCCCTGTGTGCTAATGTATTTATTTTTCATATGAGTGGGAATATACTTCAGAGATATTTCACTCATAAGAATTTCTAGGGGTGCCAATAATTGTGGCCAACATGCATTGGAGAAAAATATTTCTTTCACAATGAGACTCCCCCCACACACACTTTCATCTGTCCCCATAGTGTGTTAAATGTAAAGGGAGAGACCTTTTGAAAGGGGATGAAAATGTGCAGTTGAAACTTTTTTTTTTCTGCAAATATTTCAGCAATTATTTGTGTTCTGTATTTTTGTATTTTGTATACCTATGCGTTCCATATTTTTTACAGTTGCAGTAAGTAACTTTTGCTTTTTTCTTTGGATAAAAGCGTCTGCTAAATGATTGAATGTAAATGTAAAATAAATACAAGCAGTCCACGTCCCGTCCGCGCTGTCAGTGTACACATCTGGATTGCTCATGTGGAAAGTATAACACAGTCAGAATACAATACATTATTCTCTGTATTTACAGGTCATCTGTACTCAAAAACTCCGTACTTATCATGCATCTCAATCTCATAACATTTCAGTTATAACAATTTAACACCTTATCAGTTTAGTGAGGTGACAAGCTGGCACTAATTTTAACATGGACAATTCGGCATGTGACCCACACACTCATCTACAAGATACAAACTCAAATGAGAATAAAAAGTGTGAAGAGATAATAACATATAAATATGGTAGGTCATTTGCGGGTGAATTTTTGATTTACAAATTACAGACATGGCCGATTCGCACAGGATTAAGATCACAGACATCCTCCGCAATTATTACAAATGACTGGAGGTCACCAGGTAATACTAACCCTGTGTGAATAGGACTTAAGTTAAGGACCCAAATTGTTTCTATAGCTCTATTCAGATGGTAATTGTTTCTTGTGTGGACGTCTGTAAAATTAAATATGACACCTCAGTGATTAAACAGTGGAGAAGCAAGTTCTGTGATCCTGCAAAACCAGAAAGCACTGCTCATGCGGCCAGTTTCATGTAGTAGTAGTAGTATTCAAGTAGTATTTTGTATTTCAAATACGTATTTTAAACACGTTATTAAAATACTGCCCATCCCCATTACAATATTTAATCCACCTGAGGGAGGCTAAACAGCAGTAATGTCGATAATATTAGGGGAGAACGGGGGCAATTGTAAAACACTCAACTCCTCCAGAAGAAACAAGATATGAGCAAGCAAGAGTGATGGCAATTAATCTGCTCGTATCAGCACACCTCTTCTCACTAAGACGGAAGATTCTAAGTTTAGTATTAGTTTATAGATCAAGTAACACAAGTGTGCATACCAGATAATAAGATATTATGAGTATATTGTTTAAAACAAACTGCCAGGATCCTGGTTCTACCTTGTTCTTGAGAATGTGTGTTGTGTGTGGACATTTTTTTTTTAATCTTTTTTTTTAAGTGTACTTACTGTATATATATATATATATATATATATATATATATATATATATATACATTTTTTTTTTTTTTGGAAATGTTAAACTCTCAACCTCTCAATTTGATTCTCCACTAGAAGTAAATAATGTATCCAAAATACAATCCAGTTAATTTGTCCAATATGGTATGCTCAAATAATGTACATGTATCAGGTTCTTCAAGATCTGACTGGTAATATTAGCGAATCATTTGTTCACTGATAAACTTTTGAATGTTTGTGATATCAGATGTTTCTCTAACCATTAGGCCACAACTGAACTTTGTTTCTCCTCAAGAAGTAGGAGCAGTTGTGGTTAGAGAGTCGGACTTGAAACCCAAAGATCTTGGGTTTGTGTCTCAACATCAGCAGGAATTGTCGCTGGGGAAAGTGAATGTACAGCGCTCTCTTCCACCTTCAGTAACCACAACTGAGGTGTCTTTGAGCAAGGCATCAAACACCTATTTGCTTATCGGGTGCTGGAGCAAACTCCTCTGGGTGTGTGTTCATGGTGTGTGTGTGTTCAGTTCTCACTGGTGTGTGTTTGTGTGTGTGTGTGTGCACTTGGATTGGTTAAATGCAGAGCTCGAATTGCCAACATGTCACGAAAATAGCAGAAAACTCAGAACTTCCTTGTTATTCCTAATCTCTTGATCTGTCTTCCTAAATAAAAGATCCTGGTACCTGGACAAACAAGAATACAACAGACTCCTCTCAATGACTGAAGAATAAACAAGGTTCGTTATGCAGATTGTCAGATATCAGTTTCCAGGTCCCCGCAAGAATGCTGTGGTTGAAGGACTTGTCGGATCAACATAAATATCTAGATCTCAGATCTCAGTTTTGTTCCAAGTTCAGTTTTTTCACAAGTAAAGTAGTTTCACTTTTAAACATTCAACTTCTACATCTGCAACAACTTTGCAGTTGAAGGACATGTCGGATTGTCTTCATAATCTAGATCAGATCGATCTAGATCAAACATGTTTGATATTATCGGGGAAACCCCAGTTTATGTGCAAACAGACTGGGAGGTGCAGAATAATTTCTTAGGACTGCCATACTGTAAAAATATGTACTGCATTTGACAAAGCTTGAAAAAGCTTCTAGACCATTATTGTACTAACATCTGCTTCAGAATGGCAGCAAAAAAGTAAGCCATGTGGGAATTTCTCAACTACAATTTTCAAACAAATGACTGTTATCAACTGCTTCCTTTAATGAATCATTAAAAAAAAAACTCCTATTGGCAGCCAACACACCCAGACAGAACTACATTACAGGCTATTTAAGTTTTGATGGAGGATGATTGCATTGTCATAGAGAAGTCACATATTAGGCACACGTTGTAAATATTCATGTGCAAACAAATCGTGTACATTATGTGCACTTAATCCAATACCTTCCCCTAAACCTAACCCTACCCATAATTTATTTCTAAAATCAGTGGGAAATGATAGCTAATTATCAAGGCTGTAGAAGCACCTAACCCTGATTGTAATCCTAAAACAGATATTTTCTGTAAAGTTATATATCAATTCATATTGGCTGATTGGAATGTTGTTCCAGGATCAACAAGGAACATGTTGTACTTGGTGAAATCATGCTCACCCAGTAGTATAGGAAGTCTGAATGGATCTGTATAGAAACATATGCAGTCAAGGCAGCTGGTCTTTTGCCATCACCATGTAACATTAATCATAAATGCAAGACATATTCATAAAATAAAAATTTCTTCCCAAGGTAATTTTTTTTTTTACGTGAGCAAAGAGAACATTTTGCAATACAGTCTGCTGTCTTTCTTTTTTTATTTTATTTTTTTAACAGTCCAGCTTTCCCCAAGCCCTGCTTCAAGAAAATTCTAAATTATTTTTTTCCTAAAAAAATACATTCTTAGTCATTGGTTTTTATTATTATTATTATTTAATAGCTAAATACACTGCTATTAATAAAAATTAATAATAAAAAAACTCAACAGATCATTACTAGATTTATTCAGTAGAGGAAATGTCAAGAGTAATGTCAATATTACATTAGTAGAATAATATATATTAATCTGGATCCTTTTAAAACAGGAATTTGTTTTGAGCAGCATTTTATTTTGTTTTCTACAGTACATTAAATACATTAAGGCCAATATGGATTTTTATGCCTTTGTGAGCACACTTATGAGCCATCACATTTTTCAACAGAGTCATGAGGGCCAAATAAATTATTATTGTGTACAAATAGTAATAGTTTGAGTTAACTGGTTCTGCCCTGTCACTGAGTATGAGTGTTGTGTGCAAACATCTTTTAGTTTCCAGCTCTATTTGACTCTTGCACTCTTGCACGGATTTACTGCCACAGATGAATATAATTGTGTGACATCTATTGAAAGATTTTTTTTTTTTTTGTCCCTGAAGATTAGAAGTGATTCTACAGGTATCACATATTTAGGAAAACAGGTCTGGATGAGTAGGCAAGCTACAGTATGAATCACCTCATTTATGGAGGGTGGAGAGGAGAAATTGTTGGTTCAGAATGTTTAATGATGCATTTCAAATAGTTTTTTTTTTTTGTGTGAAGTTAATCAGTAATTTTTTGGGCAGCAGTCCCTAGTAAATCATGAACAGTAAGGCCTGAGCAACAGAAACCAAGACGGTTGGCTGTAATCTAGATGGCAGAATGCTTAATATTAAAGTTCACTTGAATGTAACTTGCTGCCAAGATTACTTCAGTATTGTGACTTATTTCAAGATTAAACATAATATTGAATAGAGGGCGTGGTTTTATTTTAATGCACATCCTTTCCATCTCTCACTCATTGGTTGAAGGGGTGTGGTTAAAGTGATGTCATCAGGGAAAGAATGCATTTCCAGAGTTGCAACCCTGGCTCTGGGGAATCAAGATAAAACATAAAACAGGTTTACCTAATAAAATAAGATTCATTACTGCCTAGCTGCCTACTATTACTGCAAGATTGGAGAGAGAGAGAGAGAGAGAGAGAGAGAGAGAGAGAGAGAGAGAATGAGCTG
Organism: Carassius auratus; assembly: GCF_003368295.1. Taxonomy (NCBI): domain Eukaryota; kingdom Metazoa; phylum Chordata; class Actinopteri; order Cypriniformes; family Cyprinidae; genus Carassius; species Carassius auratus. The sequence goes on from NC_039289.1 coordinate 12,227,021, forward strand.
AATTTAAAAAGGCTCCCTTCAGGTGTTATCAATTAACTAGTTGGTCATAGCTGAGTTGTCATGCAACTGTAATGAATAAGACTGCACGATAAATTGAAAATAAACAACACATGATTTAGCAGTTGGCTGCAATTCTTAATGTATGACTTGTCAGTGAAGTAAGGTGGAATGCTGCTGCATCTTAAAGCAAGAGGCCACTCTCGCTCTCACACTCACTGTGGTGAGAAAAATTCTAGAGCATCATGCCACTAGCTGCTTGATTAACGTACAGGTGCGAGACGCTCCTGAGTGGCAAGCTAGTTTGGACGAGTGGCCCCACTGTAGAGTGGTAGTTCGGACTGATTAGATACAAACAACAGACCCTCTGTACACCCCATGGGAATAGCAGTATTGCGTAACTCTGAACGGACCCTGGATTCCACCCCCCACATGACCGCTCCCACAACCCTTTCAGGAGGCAGAATGGGCACAGGGAGGGTGGGACTAGCCTCAGCTTCAAAGATCCGCGACAACGAATCGGGCTTGCCATTCTTGGACCCCAGGTGGTACAAGATGGTAAACCTTAACTGTCCAAAAAATAAGCCTGCTGAGAATTTAGTCTCTTGGCGGTGTGGATGTATTCAAGGTTCATGTGGTCAGTCCAAACAATACAAGCAACCCCCTCTAACCACTGGCGCCACTCCTCCAGAGCCAGCTTGACAGCAAGTAACTCCCTATTCCCAATGTTGTAATTCCGTTCCAAGGGAGTCAAATGATGAGAAAAGAAGGCACAGGGATGTATTCTATCTTCCGAGGGTGATCTTTGGGACAAAGTAGCCCCAACCCCCACATCTGATGCATCCACCTCCACAATGAACTGACGAGACAGGTCGGGTGTATTTAAAATGGGAGCTGAAGTGAAGTGACTCTTCAAGTTTTCAAACACAGTCTGAGCCTAGGAAGACCAACCTTAACGCTTCTTAGTGGAGGTGAGATCAGTCACCTGACTAAAAGACAATCAGCAACTGCTTTTACCTTGGGAGGATCCATTCGCATATCTCTCATTTGGAGAAAGAGAGAGAGAGAGAGAGAGAGAGAGAGAGAGAGAGAGAGGGTAAATCCCAGGAACAGAACCGACTGTGTGTGAAACTCACCCTTCACCACCCTGGCGAATAGGCGATTCAAGTAGCCGCTGGAGCACTCGCCTGATGTGCTGGACATGATTGCGTTCGTTCTGGGAGAAAATCTGAATGTTGTCCAGATATACAAAAACAAAACGATAGACCATGTCTCTGAGCACGTCATTGACGAGTTAGAAAGCTCAAACGGCATGACCAAATACTGAAAGTGCTCAGTGGGGGTGTTACAGTACTGTGTTAGACATAGCTCTACTATAAGGCTTGAGATAAGCCACACCCCTCCGATGCTGGGAATGGAGAGCAAGACAGTTATCCACCTGAAGGGGGAGGTCAATGAGTCCGTCCAGGCTCGAGGGTAATTCAAGGTAATAAATCATATACTTGATGTGCTCGGTCAGACCGTGTAGAAAGTGATCCCAAAGAGCCTTGTCATTCCAGCCACAGGATCCTGCGGACATGCGAAACTCGATCAAGTAACTGGACACTGAGCCCTCTCCTTGCCGTATTAGTGTGAGGGCTCATGCTGCTTCATTTCCCTAAGCCAAGTGATCAAACACTTTGCGTAGTTCAATCGAGGAAACTCTCAAAGGAGGAACAGCAGTTGTGCTCGTTATCCCACATTGCCATTCCCCACTCTCTCGCTTGACCCACCAAGAGCGTTATGGTTTAAGCTGCCTTGGACTGCTCTGTAGGAAAACAGGAAGGCTGCAGCGAGAAAGTCAAAGAGCATAGGGACAAAAAGGAGCTTGAAGTCTTAGGCTCACCTGAGTAAGCAGCAGGAGGATTGAGTGGTTCAGTGCGATTGCTACTAGATCCAACTGGGTTGGGAGGAGGAGTTACCGTAGGAGCCGTGTGAGGGCTGGTGTGTAGCTGATCCAACCGTTCAATCAGCTGGTTAAGCTGGAGAGAGATCTCAGCGTATGCACGGCGAGAAGCCGTGATCTACTCCTGATTTCGACCTAGAAGAACATCCTGCTGCATCAGGGCTCAGCGCATCTCATTCTCCTCTGCTGTGTCCATAATTTCTAGTGAGTAGATTCTGTGACGGGGAGATGAGGACAGAGGACTCAAAGGCAGAGGAAAGATGCAAGGAAAGTTTACTATCAAAAGATAATCAAAACAAATAAACTGTAACAAAAATAGTGAGGCAGTCTCTGGGGTAATCCAACTTCAGTCGGCAAATAGATGCAGACCAAGAAGGTTGAAGATTGCCCAAGACTCAGCGCTCACAGTATATATTTACCCAACTATTATCAAAGGTATTTATATATATAAAAAATAATAATAACACAACCAAACATATTCTTACAACCTTACGTGAATCATATTAACATGTTTTAACCTAAAGTTAATGTAGACTAAAATTCTAATTTGTCAAACTTTGGCTTGATTTTTGTCATTTTTGTCTTGCCATATCATTTGTTTTTCGCTATTGTATTAGTATTCTAGTCTGACGTTTGCTGAAAAAATAAATAAATACATAAATCAGATCTATATGACGTAATGAAAAAAAAATCCCCAAATTTAAATGGTGTTGTTCTCTTATTCAAATGATAAATGATATGACTAAAATGTATAAATATTTAGGTGTAGCTTTGTGCATGAATTTGTCATAACATTCTATGCAGTGTGGTGAATTATTTATTGCTCATTTTTGTCTATAGGCTATTTTACTCATTTAAATAGCATGGATTATCTTAATATATTGATTAATGACATTGTATAATGATATTAAACCACCCAAATATTTAGGCTACTACTTTCTATTTTCTGTTGTCATGTTCTGATTCTGCCTGAAGAAATATGAAGTAAATATATCTATATATTCCCATGTATATGCATCTATGGACTACAAGTTCTTACTGATGCTGTTTAGTGAAGCTATGAACACAAATAAACAGCTATAGAGATGACTCAATATGATTTCATGGTGGATTTCTATTACAAAATGACAAATACAGGTTTATTATTTGCATTAAATTACTACTGTCACTGCAACATTTTTTTTTAATCAAAACAGGAGTCAAATATCAAAGATAGAGTCCTTAATCTTTCTACTGATGCACAGTTTGTCCAGATTGTCCAGACTGTGATGTTATAACGTGCTTTTAAATGGTAAATGGTTCGGAAAGTTTTTTTCGAGTATGGCTCTGTGTGACGTTAGATGGAGCGAAATTTCCTTATATGGGTCCTGAGGCACTTCTGCCGGAAGAGCGCACACTCCCGTAGAGCAGAGCACTGAGAGCAAAACAGACATTCACTGATCAGAGCGAGAGCGTCACGAATGTCACAAAAGAAGTGTGTTTTTGGTTGCCAGGGCAAGACAACCCTGCACAGATTACCAAAGAAAAAACAGCATTAAGGGACCAGTGGATGGAGTTTATTTTTACAGAGCATCAACGGAGTTGTGCAAGTGTTTGTGTTTGTTCCCTGCATTTCGAAGATGCTTGTTTTACAAACAAGGCCCAGTTTGACGACGGATTTGCGTATCGTTTATTTCTTAAGGATGATGCAATCCCAACGAAAAAGGGTCACGATCATGTGTTGGAACCGCAGGCGGTGAGTAAAACTACTTAAAATATCTCTGCCTACTTGTTAGTGCATCCGCCTCCCATCGGAGACCCGGGTTCGAGCCCCGCTCGGAGCGAGTCGTTGCTGCTGCTGCTCTCGTTCAGTTTCAGCCTCGGGATCTGATTCTGGATCATAAATAAATGGCTGAATCTGACCGTTAGCCATGGTTTGTTTTGGATGATGGTTTTTTCCTCAAGGTAATGTCAGCTTCCAAACGCTCTCTACGCAAAAGCCTACTGGTGCTTGTGATTCTTTAGCTCCGCCCACACGTCACGCCTCCAGTCGGTCGTGTTTTTCCGGGAAAAATCGGTACAGACTATCTTTCTCTTATGAATATAATAAAACTAAAGACTTTTTGGAGTTATGAAGGATGCAGTACTACTCTATAGGTACTCAAGATTAACAGGATATTGAGTGAAAACGAGCATTTCATATAAAAAATTGTCCTTGCTCTTCCAAGCCTCTCAAAGCGGGTAAGCAGGTGTTTGTTGTCAACAGTTCAGAAGACGTGAAATAAAGTGTGTGCATCTGTAATAAAACATCCCTCACGTGGCTCTTGGGGGTGAATAAAGGCCAACTGTAGCAAATTATTATATATTTTTTGGTAAGATAAATATCCAAATTTCAAACGTAATAAACACTTTTTTCCTCACGTCTGCTGATGCTGGGGAACAATAAGAGTAGAAGATGGACGAATTTTAATTCTCAGGGGTGAACTAGCCCATCAAAATGAAACAACAATAATCTAGGGCCGTTGCCAATCTTTGACAGCTAAGGAGTTTTTGTCACGATCGGGACACAGGAAAACACAGAGAGAGATCCAAGTGCAGGTATGTCTTAATTGGGGTAATCCAAATCGTAATCCAGTCCAGGCAGGGGTCGAAACCAAAGTAGCAATATAAACATAAACAGACACAAAACAATCGGGCAAGAACAGGGCTAGAAGTGGCATGATAATTTACAAGGACTCCGTGACACATACTAAAACAGACAAATACATGGGGAAATGACAATGCTAATGGGGAATTGTCTTTGTGCAATGATTAATGATCAGTGACAGCTGAGTGCATTGAGGAGACAGAGATCATGGGGAATGTGGTTCAGGAAGTGACAGACACCGTGGGGAAGGAGGACATCTAGTGGCTAAACAGGGAACACAAACCAGACACTGTGACAATACCCCCCCTCTACGGAGTGGGTACCAGACGCTCCAAGACGAGACTGACAAAACAAGAGACCAGGAGGGAGGTGGACAGGTGGAGGCTCAGGGGGAGGGACGGAGGGCCAGGTAAAATGGGGAAAACAGAGACAAGAGAAACATGTAAATTGGGGAAACAGAGACCAGAAGTGCAAACACCAAAACAGGGAGCCCAGGAGGGAGGTGGACTGGCGGAGGATCAGGGGGAGGGACGGAGGGCCAGGCTCACAGAGGGGAACAGAGACAGGAAGTGAACAAAAAAACAACAACAACACAACAGGAGACCAGGGTGGAGCAGAAGACCACCATATCCATGTTGTCGAGACAGAGGCCCAACAGGGTGGCGCAGAAGACCACCACATCCATGCGGTCAAGACAAAAGCCCCCCAGGGCGGAGCAGAAGACCACCACAGTGGGATCGAATTAACAGGAGAGCAAGTGTGGTTAGGCAAGTCTGAAACTGAGAACATGAACAAGTTAAGGGTAGCCTCCGTGGCCACGACAGGATCAGTCGAGCACTCAGAGAGTTCGGATGAGACGTGACGAGGCTCTGGAAGTTCCGCAGAGGCGAAGAGAGACTCTGGTAGTTCAGCCGAGACGAGGAGAGGTTCTAGTAGTTTAGCAGAGATGTGGAGAGGCTCTGGTAATCACATGGTGTTTAGACTGGATCCCAGAAGATCAATGCTGACTTGACTTTGCTCATGAAGATCATTGGTGACTTGCATTTGTTCATGAAGATCAATGGTGACTTGCCTTTGTTCATGAAGATCATCGGTGACTTGCCTTTGTTCATGATGATAATTGGTGACTTGCATTAGTTCATGAAGATCATTGGTGACTTGCATTTGTTCATGAAGATCAATGGTGACTTGCCCTTGTTCATGAAGATCATTGGTGACTTGCATTTATTCATGAAGAAAACTGGTGATTTGCCTTTGTCCATGAATTTCACCAGTGACTTGGCTTGACTCCGGAGTGCCAATGGTGACTAGCCCTGACTCTGGAAGGTCAACGGTAACTAGCCTTGACTCTGGAAGGTCATCGATGACTAGCCCTGACTCTGGAAGGTCAAGGGTGACTAGCCCTGACTCTGGAAGGTCAACGGTGACTAGCCCTGACTCAGGAAGGTCAACGGTGACTAGCCCTGACTCTGGAGGGTCAACGGTGACTAACCCTGACTCTGGAGGGTCAACGGTGACTAGCCCTGACTCTGGAAGGTCAACGACTAACCCTGACTCTGGAGGGTCCACGAGCACCTGGCTCGACTCTGGAGGGTCCACGAGCACCTGGCTCGACTCAGGAGGGTAAACGGGAACCTGACTCGACTCTGGAGGGTCAACGGGAAACTGACTTGACTCTGGAGGGTCCACAGGAACCTGACTCGACTCTGGAGGGTCAACGGGAACCTGACTCGACTCTGGAGGGTCCACGGGAACCTGACTCGACTCTGGAAAGTCAACAGCGACCTGACTCTGGAGGGTCCACGGGAACCTGACTCGACTCTGGAGGGTCAACGGGAACCTGACTCGACTCTGGAGGGTCCACGGGAGCCTGACTCGACTCTGGAGGGTCCACGGGAGCCTGACTCTGGAGGGTCAACGGTGACTAGCCCTGACTCTGGAGGGTCAATGGTGACTAGCCCTGACTCTGGAAGGTCAACGACTAACCCTGACTCTGGAGGATCCACGAGCACCTGACTCGACTCTAGAGGGTCAACGGGAACCTGACTCGACTCTGGAGGGTCAACGGGAACCTGACTCGACTCTGGAGGGTCAACGGGAACCTGACTTGACTCTGGAGGGTCCACGGGAACCTGACTCGACTCTGGAGGGTCAACGGGAACCTGACTCGACTCTGGAGGGTCCACGGGAACCTGACTCGACTCTGGAAAGCCCACTGTAGCTGCCATCCTCTGCAGTGGCTCCGGGCTGGTGGCCATCTTGGGCAGTGCCGCTGGGTTGGCAGCCATCATGCATTGTGTCGCTGGGCTGGCAACCACCTTGTGCTGTGGCTCTGGGCTGGCGTCCATCTTGCCTCGTGGTGCTGGGCTGGTGGCCATCCTGGGCAGCGACGCTGGACTTGTGGCCATCATGGGCAGTGGCGCTGGCTTGGCAGACTTGCACTTCCTCTCCCTTCTCCGTCCGCCATGGTGAGACGGCGCTCTGATCCGTCCCACACGAGCCCCGGGTCGAAGGGGGGCCATGGTGGAGTGCGATGCTGAACCTCCTCTCGACCACTCACTCCTCGGCGACCTCCCCTGGTCCCGCGAAACACGACCAGGCGGGTTACCTCAAACCAACTCTTTCTCTCCCGCTCGATGGCTGGGGAAGAAACATCAACAGACATACTGCTGGATCTTGTGTGTGACGGAGTCCTTCTGTCACGATCAGGACACAGGAAAACACAGAGATAGATCCAAGTGCAGGTATGTCTTTATTGGGGTAATCCAAATCGTAATCCAGTCCAGGCAGGGGTCAAAACCAAAGTAGCAATATAAACATAAACTCTCCCCACATTACAACTATACCCGGTCAAAAACAACAAAATATGAATGCACTAAATAATAAATCCATAAGCACTTAACTCAAATAAGTATTGAATAATAAAATAAATAACTAGAAAAGGCTGACTATAATCAGCTTCCAATTAGTGGGATAAGCATACTCTTCACCTGAATTTCAAAAGAAAAATTCCCAGGTAATTTGAGCAGTAGGATTATAAAAATATGTGCTAATATAAAATAAAATTTAGTAGCCTATATAAAATTCTAAACATCTATCTTTCAGTACTTTTTTACTTTAGTACATAAAAAAATCAGGTACTTTTGTACTTTCACTTGAGTAAAATTGAAAAAGTAGTACTTTTACCCCGGATGGCTCGTAGATTTAGTGCAGAGCAACTTATGCAATGAAGATTGATACTGACATGTACTTAAATGTGGAGAACCTGATGAGCCTGCTATTGGCTCCCAACACACCCAGATAGAACTACATGGTACATGGCAGAGGAATGATACCCTGAACCGAAATAACCCACATACCTGCTTGGAGTAGGGTATGTTTTCTCCAATAACCTGTGAGAAAAAATAGTGGAAATTTCCAAGGAAGTAATGGCCTTTGATATAGAAGATGCATATGTGGGCACTTGTCTGAAAGGATTGGGCTTTGCACCCTCATCTCTCCCAGACCCTTCACATTTTAGAGTCTATCTGGGACAATACAAGCGAGAAGATCTCCTCAGGATAATTTCAGTGACAGTGGGATCCCCACATCAGATTGAATGTCTGGAAGGATGTAAAGAGGCCCACAAAAGAACATGAATAGAAATAAACAACAAATGAATATTACAAACTTTTGGCTTTAAAAAAAAAAAAAATGCATCAAAAACACACCTGGGTAAGTAAAGTCTGATACCTGAAAAATGAATAAATAAATAAAAAATTAGTTAATGGGCAGGTTCTGTAAAAAAAAAAAAAAAAAAGAAACAGCAGTTCTTCTGATTAAATGGCTGGTAAGACTTCAAAAGGACAGTTACCTGTTTGAATGAATCAGTATAATTTACAGCAGAGATACTTTCTTTTAGAAAATGTACATTGATGTAACATAATCAAGAACCGTTTTAAATTGTGCTTCATTCCTCCAACACTGAAAGATGGAATCATTCCTTTTTTGTAAATCTAAAAGCAATGCAGGTTTCAAGCCCCATGATTGATAGCGTGTAAGGAAAACTCATTCTCTTCAGACTTTATTCATATGTTGACCATTTTTACATACAGTACAGTACATAAAACATATGTGTACATTTGTTTTAATAACAGATATTAAACAATCCCATCTGGTTATTCCTGTTCATTTTATTTTGTTTGCATTTCGTATATCTTTTCAACAAGGAAATCATGTATAATTCATTTTGGTCTGTCAGTATATTCAGTGCAATAATGTGACTAGTGACTAAAATTTTTAGCTGCTGCAGTAATGTAACAAATTACAATTAAAAACAAAAACAAAAAACAGATACCTAAACCATTCCCACCTAGCTTATTATGCTTATTATCAAATACAAATCATATTTAAAAGCATTAGTTCATCAAAAAAAAAAAAAAAAAAAATCAGTTCTTTTATCATTTACTCACCCATGTCATTTCCCATCTGTATAACATATGCCGCGTTTCCACCGCAGGAACTTTACCCAGGAACTAGGGACTTGGTCCGGTACTTGGTGTGTTTCCACCGCAGGAACCAGGAACTAAATAAAGTTTCGGGTAAAAAAATGCCCCTCAGAAAGTCCCTGCTGGCGAGGTGGTACTTTTTCAAAGTTCCGGAACTTTCGGGGGCGGGACTTTGGTGCTAAACATCCTGATTGGTTGAGTTCACGCAGCATTGGTTGAGTTTAACCACCATTTATTCGGATCAACATTTTCAAAATATTACTGTTAATGTGTCATGAAATGTAATTTTAAAAGTATTTCAGGCGAGAATGTAGTTGTTTAAAACTCAAATCTGTGGTTTATTTATAAAGACAGAATCAGTGGGAGCTCAGTGATCATCTATCCGACGAGAAGCAGCCTCACCTCGGATAGACCTTCTGATATGTGCCGCTGGCTCTGATGTCTCTTTAGTGGTTAAACATAAAATATAATTCAGCTACGGGGTAAATCTAACAGGTTTTCTTTAGTCTGTATTCAATTTATCTATATGTTAAAATGAAAATAAAAAAGGCAAGTCTATATAATATTTTGTTTCATTGTAATGGCTGTATATATACACATATCCCTTAACTAAGTACATTTCTGCAGCTGTTATTATGTTTAAATTAAAACGAAAGGAGGTAGTGGTATTTGATATCCTATTTCGTTTTATTGTAAATATACAGAGAGGAAAATAACACTCCCCAGTCGAATGCACAAATTCTGAACTAACTACCTATGATACACGTCCAAAATCAGCGTACTTTGTTTTTTTTTTTTTTTAATCAGCGGTACTTTGTATTGAGAAACACGCGCAGACCTACGTCATCAGTCTATTTGCCTAATCTTCCCGGTACTTTACACTGTGGTGGAAACGCAGAAAGCAACAGGTCTGGGGGGAAAAAGTTCCTGGGAAAAAAATGTTCCTGGTACCAATGTTCCGGGTAATTTCGGTGGAAACGCGGCAATAGTTTCTTCAGTGGAACACAAAAGAATTTGTCTAGATGAATAGGAAGTTGCGTGAATCCATAACAAAGGATTTATAGAATGGAAATACAATGGCACAAGTGAATTATTAATATAACTCCAAATAGTGCTGGTGAAGGAAACCAGGTGGCTCAATGATCATTCTGCAAGCATGCTGATCAATTTTAGAGAAAAAAATTAATAAACAGTTTTGCAGCATAACCGTGGTTGCCACCATTGCTCACTTGTTTACATGTATAATATTTATATGGACCACTGTGTCTTCTAAATCATATAATCAAAACTAAATGTATAACCAAGCATTCCAATCAATGTTTCAACTATCTTTCTAATTTTTCAATGCAGAAGCTGTTTTCTGTAATTTGCCAGACTTCTGCTTAATGGCCACTGTAGGAAAATAACGAGAATAATTACAAAGTGCACAGCAGTTAACATTCAAACTGTTTGTGCTACAGTCTAATGTGTTTAGAATTAAGACAATACATTAACATAAAATGCTGCTTTGTACAGCTAAAAATAGCTGGAAGCGGATGAGACTGGAAGCCAAACACATTAAATTCACAAATGGCTGTGTCTGCTCACATGGTAAAATGCTACACATCTGTTATGGGTTATTTCATATGCAATTTGTGCAGCAGTAGTATGTCTTAAATAATCCCAGCATCGTACTGGCATATGTATTGCAGCAATAATTTAAAACAACAGAAATGAGCAGCAGCAGCTGCAGCATAGGCGATCTATTCCACCAAGACCAAATACATTGACAGTGTCATATTCATTAATATGCTAAAATCTTCAGAGTCGTCATGATAGAAATGAAAATAAAAGGACTCCTGTGGGTTGGTTCACCTGAACACTATAGTCGCAACAACTATTTGCTTCTCAGCTCCACCCTTATGAGAGACAGGTATTTCAGGAGAAAATAAATGAAGCATTAGGGTCATTCCCGAACTCACCAGAATGGCTGCTAAAAACATTTGTCACAGGTAAGCAAATTTGTCCTTTTATTATTTTTGCCTTATACTGTTTACATTCCAAGTCTGATTTTAAAGTAGAGTAGCTAACCTGGGCTTGGAAATTAAACTGGCTGAAATCTAAAAGTATTAACAACAGTTTTTTTGCTCATAACCCCTATACCATTATTTGAGTGCAGCTGAGCTAATACTGAACATCTCGGTGTAGTCTATATATCTAGAGACAAAAGTAACAAAAAACAAAAGCGAGGAAGAGGAAAGTTACTAAATTAATAAATAAATAAAAAACATAGAACATGTTTTATCATCGTTATAATATCATTGTAATTGTATCTTATATATAGGCTATATCAAGTTGTTTGGTAACTTTACCAGGAAATTAAACAATAATGTAAATCAACTGCAAGCGTCTTTAATATCTTGATTTATGAATCCTTGTTTAACATTCTCTATCAGCGTTATGTAGGTTATATAAATCATGTTATGCATTTGATGAAGAACTTGCTTCTAGACCATTTTTCGTACAAATGTATGTAATTCAGGACCGTAATATAATCGCTAAACCCTCTATAAGGCGCGAAATGCGTCGTTTTCAAATATGACGACTACTCTTCCCTAACGACGAATAATAACGTGTTTTTTCAGACAAATGGCAGCAAAACAGTAAGCCATATGGGAATATCTTGCCTGAAATGTACAAATTACACTTATCATCAGGTTTCTTTCTCGAATCGCTCAAAACGGCTGACGCGATGCTTTGCCTTGAGGCCATTCTGATGCAAAGTCATGATGGCTGCACGTGTTTCTATGCAGGTAACCAATGCTAACAAGAACACGATTGGAAGCGTTTCTTCCCTCCTTAAAATCAGTCAATTATTGTTTGAAAACATCTTGAAACATTGTGCCAATGTGTTGTTGACAACATTGTATAATTATTATTACCAGAACAACATCCTCAAAATGTTGGAGGTAAAATGTTCTTTCATAGTTAAACCATCATATTAGAAGAATGTTTTATTAAAACATTTCATCACCTCAAGCCTCGATGTTCGTATCACGTTCTACTAATGTGGCTGAGAAAATGTTCTTCCTTTTGTTATCTTGAAACATTGTCACAATGTTTTATTGACAACATTTTATAATCTGTTTCCTCAACAACATCCTTAAAATATCCTCAAAATGTTACGGATAAAATGTTCTATCTTTGTTAAACCGTCACATAAGAAGAACATTTTATTAAAACATTTAATTACCTCAAACGTCAATGATGTTCTTGTAACGTTCTACTAATGTGGCTGAGGGAATGTTCTTCATTTGTTGTCTTGAAACATTGTCAAAATGTGTTTTTGAGAACATGTTATAATCTGATACCTCAACAACATCCTCAAAATGTTGTGGATAAAATGTTCTATGTTTGTTAAACCATCACATTAGAAGAATGTTTTATAAAACGTTTTATAAAACATTTTACCACCTCAAGCCTCAATGTTGTTCTTATAACGTTCCCCTAATGTGGCTGAAAGAATGTTCTTCCCTTTGTTATCTACATTGTCAAAATGTGTTTTTGAGAACATTATTTAATTTGTGACCTCAACAACATCCCCCAAACATCCTCATAATGTTGCAGATAAAATGTTCTATCTTTGTTAGACCATCACATTAGAAAAACATTTTAAACAAAACATTTGATCACCTCAACTCTCAATTATGTTCTTATAATGTTCTACTAATGTGGCTGATGGAATGTTCTTAATTTGTTGTCTTTGTTACATTCAGTGACTTTCTGTTTCCTTATTTGGTCATCTTCCTTTTCTTGTTTTGTTAATTGATTAATCCCCACCTTTCTCCATTTCCCTGATTTCCTCCCATGTGCTTAAATACCCTGGCTGTTTAGTTCTTCCTCGTCCGTGATTATTGTTGTATTAATGTTGTATATCGTATTATGTTGGATGTGCCCTTATTCTCCTACGATTATTAAAAGTAACCTTTTGCATATAGTCTTCCTCGTGCGCCTTCCTTACACACCAGCCAAAACCGTAACAGAATCACGGACCCAAAATGTAGTTTAGCAGCATTTTTATTTCTTTTTGTTTTTAGTTTTCCCCCCTCTCGGAATGGCATTACCAGCAGTCCAACTCCTATGCCTGGAGCAACTGGACTGTTCGCTGGAGGACCATACCAAGCACTTTTTAGATCTGGCGTGCCGTACCCTCTCTAATTTCTATTACACCGGCCTGAGCGGGCAGTGTAAGACATGCCTACCAAGCGAATGGTCCCACAGAGGATTTTGGCACCTTTGTGGAGTGGGTGCTAGAGAAAAATGGATCCTCATTCACCATCGGTCCCACTGAAGAGGATATCTCCAGCCCCACTCATGACCCAGAGACCAGCCAGCCGCCATCCCGCCGCACGGAGCTAGAGCCAACCGCATCCACAGAACCTGAGCCAATCGTCGGGGAGCAGGAACTCGAGACTGCGACTGACCAGGTGTGTGAGCCAGCAACACCGTGAGTCGTGGGACTATTAGTGGAGATAGAGGGCATGAAGGAAGGCCCTGCCCACACTCCCGCGACTGAGGGTGAGCTGTATCCAGTTTCTGGATATATAGTAGATATATGTAGATATAACTATATAGAGGAATTAATGGACATTATAGAATGGTTTGTGGAGGTAAATCCTGAATCCCCTATTTCTCTGCTGGTTCCGCCCAGCCCTGAATTTTCTGTTTCTCCGCTGGTTCCGCCCAGCCCTGAATCTCCTGTGTCTCCGCTGGTTCCGCTCAGCCCTGAATCTCCTTTGTCTCCACTGGCTCCGTCCAGGCCTGAATTTTCTGTTTCTCCGCTGGTTCCACCCAGCCTTGAATCACCTGTTTCTCTGCTGGCTCTGTCCAGCCCTGATCCTCCTGTGTTTCCTCCCAGCCTCCCTCTCTCATCTCCTCCTAAACCAGCCAGTTCCTCGACCTCATCTCCGCTGGTGCCAGTCAGTCCCGCAGCTCACCCTCAGTCAGCGCCATCTGGGCACTATAGTTCGCCGCGGGACTTCCAGTCTCCAGTTCCGCCTTGGCGTGTGGATTCCCTGTCTCCGCCTCCAGCTTCCGAGCCCTGGACTCCTCCTCGGTCCTTCGACCCAGCGACTTCATCTTGGCTCTTAGCTCCCTCGTCTCCGCTGTTGCCCAGCATCCCACCAGCTCCGCCGGGCTCCCTTGTCCCTCTGGCTCCACCTTGGTCAGTCATCGACCATCCACCGCCTCGGGACTCCATTCCTCTGGCTTCGCCTAGTCACTCTATCCCTCCGGCTCTGTCAGGCTCCTCCTTCCCTCTGGTTCATCTCCATCCTCAGTCACTCTGGCTCTGCAGTGGTCTCCCAGGGCCCCACCTCCGCCTTGGTCGCCTGAGTCTTCTACTCCTCCTTGGTCCTCCGGATCCTCGGCTTCACCCTGGCTTTGCAGCTGCTCTGCTCCATCATGGGTTCCTCACCCACATCTCTGTCTTTTCGGCCCCCTGGTGTCATCAGCTCCTCCTCCACCATGGCTCCTCCAGCCGTCGACTCCACCATGGAACTCCATCCTGGCTGGTACTAGGAGCATCATCTGGCTCCTCCTGCTCCGGGCTCTTCCCTGGCTCCTCCCTCCTGGGTCCTCTCCTTTGCCTACCTCTTGCCTGCCCTACGCCCGCTTCCAGAACCCCCACCCTCCCTCCGCTAGTATTACTCTTGTGGTGCGAGGATGCACCGTTCCAGGAGGGGACAAACTTTTGCATTCAGTGACTTTCTGTTTCCTTATTTGGTCATCTTCCTTTTCTTGTTTTGTTATTTGATTAATCCCCACCTGACTCCATTTCCCTGATTACCTCCCGTGTGCTAAAATACCCTGTCTGTTTAGTTCTTCCTCGTTCGTGATTATTGTAGTATTAATGTTGTATATCGTATTATGTTGGATGTGCCCCTATTCTCCTACAATTATTAAAAGTAACCTTTTGTATATAGTCTTCCTCGTGCACCTTCCTTCAACACCAGCCAAAACCCTCTAACCTAAACAGTCTTGAAACATTGTCCCAATATGTTTTTAAGAACATTTTATAATTTGTTACCTCAACAACATCCTCAATGTTGTGGATAAAATGTTCTACCTTTGTTAGACCGTCACATTAGAAGAATGTTTTAAAGAAAACATTTGATCACCTCAAGCATGAATGTTCTACTAATGTGGCCGAGAGAATGTTCTTCATTTATTGTCTTGAAACATTGTGCCAATGTGTTTTTGAGAATATTTTATAATCAGTTACCTCAACAACTTTCTCAAAACATCCTCAAAATGTTGCGGATAAAATGTTCTATGTTTGTTAAACCATCACATTAGAAGAATGTTTTGATAAAACATTTCATGACCTCAAGCCTCAATGATGTTCTTATAACGTTCTAGTAATGTAGCTGAGAATGTTCTTCATTTGTTATCTTGAAATATTGTGCCAAGTGTTTCTGAAAACATTTTATAATGTGTTACCTCCAAAACGTCCTCAACATGTTATAGAAAGAATGTTCTATCTTTGTTAATCCGCCACATTAGAAGAACATTTTAAACAAAACATTTCGTCGCCTCAAGCCTCAATGGTGTTCTTATAACGTTCTAATAATGTGGCTGAGAGAATGTTCTACATTTGTTATCTTGAAACATTGTGCCAATGTGTTTTTGATAACATTTTATATTATTTTACCTCAACAACTTCCACAAAACATCCTCAAAATGTTCCAGGAAGAATGTTCTCACTTTGTTTTCACTTAAAGTTATAGGAACATTTTTTAATTATAAACATTCTTAGAACATTTTTTAAACATTACATTCAAATGTTTTCTTTCAAACATTTAAAAATCTTTTACGGAATGTTAGCCAAAATTCTGAGAACATTCCCTGCTAGCTGGGTCACTAGTAATGCTTCAGCGTTTTCTCCTTCCATCGTCCAGTCTGTGATGAATTAGCCTTTCGCCGAGCCCCGCCCCCCTTAGTTACTGTTGCTACCTCCGACAAACAAATGGTCAAACACGACCAGCGCGACATATTGCCATGACGGGAAGAGGTATACCAGTGCGTGTCAGTGACCTTTTTTGGAGCAATACCTCCGCGATATCCTCCAGATCGAGGCAAAAGGGGTTACAGTATGCAGTGGAGGGATACATTCAAAATATAAAAATACGCAATGAAGGAGACACGACTACGATCGAGTCTAATGCTTTCCGGTCTCAAGCGAAATCTGAGAAACCCCATGACCTGTACCTCAAATGCTGAGTCATGCTGGTCATTCTCTTTCATATGTTATGGTCTATTATTGTCTATTGCGAGTAGCGATTTTGTTCAAATACAAGGGTATGTTAGCTAGCTAAACCTACATGTGTGTCAAAGCCATTCAAAGCTAACTAACATTTCTCTGTTGTTTTGAGAATCAGGACCAGAATGTTTTATTTCCATTGTTGATGAACAAAATTCACAAATAGACAATTGCTTTCGCTTAAAAGGTGCATAACAGATAAAATAATGAAATGAAATACATAAAATAACATATAAGGCATTCAGATATCCATTTCTTTTTATTTTATTATCTGTAATGTTCGACGCATTTAACTGGGAGTGGGGCCGTCCACACTGTTTTATCCATTGTAGGCACCGCTCACATTGTGTTTTCGGCTTTGGGAATGGAAAGAACACAACTCCTCCAGACAATCTCTCGGGGTATCTAGTGTCTGATTTACAAACGCCGTGGGCGCACCGCTTCACCATCTTGCTTGGAGTCAATATTTGTCGGAGCTGCTCACATAGTAACGGTTGCTATGATGTGTGATTGGACAATGGCCGTTCTGGGGGAGGGGCCGGCGAAAGGCTAATTCCATACTGCTTTGAATCACAAACTAACCTTTCACTGAATAAACTCACTGAATCCGTCTAAGCGCTTATATCTGACTTCCTGAACTGAAAGCTCTATTTAATCAATGTCCGTGTGGAAATGAAGCAGGTGTAGGACTAGCCTACTTAACAGTTAATGAAAACTAGTATCATTACTGACTAGTTAAAGATATGGGATATCTTTGTGATAAATTATATTTTAACAATTAAAAAAAGTGGTTTCACTGAGAGATTCATTTTTTATCTGTTTCTCTTTTTTTTCTCTGCAGTTTGGCCAAAAGTCCATATATGCATCACATTAAAAATACATTTATTCTGCTGCTCACATTATCATTTTTATTGTCTGCGGTTGTTTATGTCTCTGATTTCTCTTTTGAGACAACTACGTTCACTCAAACCTGGTTGACTAAAGTCATGAATTGGACTCATTATAAGGTAATTAACAGCACTTTGGTTGGTCATACTGAAAAGGATTTATTATTTTCACTTTTGCCAAATCAACAAATCCAACGAAGAGCAACTATTGCACAAACCACAGACATTCCTATCTATCATCATGTGGCCCACCCAAGCAACTATCATTTTATTCTGGATGAACCTGATAAATGTAGTCAGTGGGATCCGTTCCTGGTCTTTATGGTCCCTGTGGCACCCCATCAGGTAGAGGCTCGTAACGCCATCCGGAGCACATGGGGGAATGAGAGCTCAGTGCAGGGAAAAGCAGTGCTGACTCTGTTCTTGGTGGGTTTGACTGGAGGACCTGAAGCTCAACAGAAGCTGGAGGAAGAGAGCCGTCAACACAGAGATTTAGTGCAGAGCAACTTTGTGGACTCCTACTTCAACCTGACCATAAAGACAATGGTGATCATGGACTGGTTGGCCACTCGTTGCGCTCAAGCTAATTTTAGTATGAAGGTTGATTCTGACATGTACATAAATGTGGAGTACCTGATGAGCCTGCTATTGGCACCCAACACACCCAGAGAGAACTACATTACAGGCTATATGATGTGGGACCGGCCTGTTGTCAGGAACAAAAACTCAAAATGGTACGTGTCAGAGGAATTGTACCCTGAACCGATATACCCCACGTACCTGCAGGGAATGGGATATGTTTTCTCCAATGACCTGTCAGGAAAAATAGTTGAGGCTTCCGAGAAAGTAAAGGCCTTTAACATTGAGGACGCATATGTGGGCGCTTGTCTGAAACAGTTAGGCATTGCACCCTCATCTCCTCCAGACCCTTCACAGTTTAGAGCCTATCTGGGACAATACAAGCGAGAGGATTTTCTCAGAGTTATTACAACAATCCTGGGATCCCCGCAGCAGCTAATAGACATTTGGAAGGATCTAAAGAAGCCCACATAAAAGCACAAACAAACAAAAAGGAGAAACAGATTTCTGTTTTAAAAGACAGGAAACATGGTAAGTCTATTTAAGACTTCATTAAATTAACATTTTCTAAACGTCTGACCGCTGAATCTGGGACCATGACATATGCATGTGGACCTGTTGATACTATTTTGATGGAACGAAGGGATCGTTTGAGGAGCCGCTCATGCAGTGTCTCGAGACTTGTTTTTAAAGATAAACTTCTTTTAACAGGAAATAAACCCTCATGCTTGAGTTGCAAATTTCGAAGAAGTCATCAAAATATGCTTACACAGAAAAACAACAATAGCGCAGTAGAACACAAAAATACCTTCTGTCTGAAACAAGCTAAAGGTTGTGCAATATTACAATAACATATATGTACAACCTTTCATATGCTATTTTACAACATTTTAGTTAACATGAAAGTGTATACTGTAAATTAACAAAAGTAAATTCCATGTAATAACTGGAAGGCTCAACTGTGTTCACAACGAAAGGTTATTTTTTATAAATGTCTTTTGGGGCAGGTGGTCAACTGGTGTCATATATACCTAGCATTTTTAACAATTTATTAATTTTCAATATACAAAGATTTGGTTTATATGCATTACATTTTTTTTCTTCATTTGTATTGTTTCTTGGGTTATTTGAACTGATT
This sequence comes from Carassius auratus, assembly GCF_003368295.1. Lineage (NCBI taxonomy): Eukaryota > Metazoa > Chordata > Actinopteri > Cypriniformes > Cyprinidae > Carassius > Carassius auratus. Next base: position 12,245,980 of record NC_039289.1, read on the forward strand.
TACACTAAGCATTGCTGGGGGAAACATTTTCCAAGATGAAAGTTCAATGTTCAGTGAAAACTTACTTTAACTCAGAAGTGCCTCACCACCAGTCTAAAAGGAACTACTGAAACTGAAAAAGTAAAAACATATTATTTAAACGTATAAATATATATTTGTTTTTTGTTTATTACCTTACAGTCATTTCTGTAAAATTTAGTTCAGACAGGAACCACTTTGGCAAGTTTACTTGAGTTTATTGAACGCAATTTATCTTTGGCGGTATGTTTCCTTATGGGGGTTCTTACTCCCAGAATAATTGACATACGAGAGCTTTAACATTAACCCCCCGGAACCATGAATTTAGAAATACATAATAATTAAGACTTTTAATAAAGTCTTTAAAGTAAACGGTGATAATCATGTAGATGTGGCAGTAGTACGTCTATCCTGTAGCCTGGTTATGAAGATGGGTGTCTCTCCGCAAAGAGGTCCATGCCAGCTACGATTTTTGGAAGCCTTAGTGATCTGAAACAAACAAGACGACAGCCAGAAGGTGCGCAGTAATGTGCTCATGCTTATAATGGGGAGGGAGGGAGGGTTGCGAGCCGTTTAGCATACTTACCGAGCCGTAGTGCCACGTATATATAGGTCCCGTGTCTAATAGGAGAGATGTGGTGATTGGAGCGATTTGACAGCTGACCGCATCAGCTGTTCACAGCCTTGCCTCCGTGGCCTGACTGAACTGACGCTGCGCTCGATTTTCATATTTCATATTCTTAAACGTGATCTCGCCCTTGCATTTATAGCAATTTTAAACACTTTCTGAAGACAACAGCCATCTGGGCAAAATTGTTGTGGTACCATTAGCTGGTAAAGAATGCAAGGGTGCACAAAAGCCACTGAGATTTGACAAACTGCTCATTATGTTCCTCATTTGTAAGTTGCTTTGGCTAAAACCCTAGATTTCTATTAAAAAATGCACTGGTCTCAATTGTCGTGCTCTCATAATGTAGGCTGTTTTATGCAAAATGGGATAGACCAAGTTAAAAAAAGCCAGATATTGAACAAAAGACTTGACTCATTCACGAGTCAAGAACCGTTTCTGTCAGACGTGTTTGATTCGAGAACCGAGGAGCTGATGATACTGCGCATGTGTTGTGTGATTCAGCTTGAAGCAGACTGACACACAGAGCATCTGAACCGAACTGATTCTTTTGGTGATTGATTCTGAACTGATTCTGTGCTAGTGTTATGAGCGCGGGTAAACCAAAGGCTTGAATGAAGGACAATCATTGCCAATGACGGCATTACGTAGAGTGCAAAAGAACTGGTGAACCGTTTTCTTCAACCGGTTTATTGAATCGAACTGTCCGAAAGAACTACTGGTGATCCGAACACCGATGCAACCGGTTCTTCACTCGTGAACGAGTCACTTATATTGTTTGTTATCTGGCTCGGCTCGGTGTTCATCTTCAGTTCTCTCTGCACAGCAGTTCAGTCAGTGTACTGTTTGAGTAAATTAATTACTCTGGGATATTGGTTTGTTTGAACTCAGAGGGAGTGTTAGCCACATTAAAAAAGTTAACAGCTTAAGTCATTTGTGGATTAATGTGTATTGGAGACACGAACCATTTCAAACGAATCAGTTCGATTTGGTGAACTGGTTCAAAAAGATCTGGTTACATCGAATGATTCATTCGCGAACCGGATATCACAAACTGCTTTGTTTTGAACTCTCTCTCACAACAGACCCGGAAGAGAAGACAATGCTGAATAAAGTCGTTGTTTTTGCTATTTTTGAACCAAAATGTATTTTCGATGCTTCAAAAAATTCTAACTGACCCTCTGATGTCACATGGACTACTTTGATGATGTTTTTCTTACCTTTCTGGACATGGACAGTATACCGTACACACAGCTTCAATGGAGGGACTGAGAACTCTCGCACTAAATCTAAAATATCTTAAACTGTGTTCCAAAGATGAACGGATGCCTTACGGGTTTGGAACGACATGAGGGTGAGTTAATGACATAATTAATGACATAATTTTGATTACTGGGTGAACTAAACCTTTAAGTACACAACAATAAATATGCCATTCATTAGTTAATTATTTATTTATATTTTTTTCTTCTTTTTCCATGGACACATATGTGGTCTCATCTTGCTTACATTGACATTCTCATTGTCGGTCATCCTTTACAACTTTGTATTTTCTGTCAAGCTTGCTATGTCCCTTGAAACCTTTAATGATGTTGTAAATAACATAAGCTCCTATTAAATATGTTGACACAAACGAAAGCCATTGCAGTACCCTCTGTGACCAAACACATTTCACTACATTATCATGTGGCTCATCCAAGCAACTATCATTTTATTCTGGATGAACAAGATAAATGTAGTCAGTGGGATCCGTTCCTGGTCTTTATGGTCCCTGTGGCGCCCCATCAGGTAGAGGCTCGTAACGCCATCCGGAGCACATGGGGGAATGAGAGCTCAGTGCAGGGAAAAGCAGTGCTGACTCTGTTCTTGGTGGGTTTGACTGGAGGACCTGAAGCTCAACAGAAGCTGGAGGAAGAGAGCCGTCAACACAGAGATTTAGTGCAGAGCAACTTTGTGGACTCCTACTTCAAACTGACGATTGGTACTGACATGTACTTAAATGTGGATAACCTGATGAGCCTGCTATTGGCACCCAACACACCCACCCACATTATCAGGCTATATGATGTGGGACCGGCCTGTTGTCAGAGACAAAAGGTCAAAATGGTACGTGTCAGAGGAACTGTACCCTGAACCGAAATACCCCACGTACCTGCTTGGAACAGGGTATGTTTTCTCCAATGACCTGTCAGAAAAAATAGTGGAAATTTCCAAGGAAGTAATGGCCTTTGATATAGAAGATGCATATGTGGGCACTTGTCTGAAAGGATTGGGCTTTGCACCCTCATCTCTCCCAGACCCTTCACATTTTAGAGTCTATCTGGGAGAAAACAAGCGAGAAGATCTCCTCAGGATAATTTCAGTGACAGTGGGATCCCCACATCAGATATTGAGGGTGCTTTCACACTAGCACTTTTGGTGCGCACCCGGGTTCGATTGCCGTCAGAATTCGGTTCGTTTGGATGATGTGAACGCTGTCATAAGAAAGATGGAAGCGCCGTTATGTACTGAAGTTTTATAAACAAAACGAACAGTTCCAAAACTTAATACATAAAAGTGCAAAAAGTAATGTTGTCCATTTGCCGTCTTCTCCTGCGCTGTTGTTACCAAGCAACGGGATAAACAGCTGCTGGCTTGATGACGCAGGCGAACCGCGGTTCGGACTCAAATATTATAATATGAACACAGTCCAGCAGGGGCAGGGGGAGGGGGGAGCAACCGAACTCAGGTTCGGACCAGGCAAGTGAACCAAATGTGAAAGCACCCTGAATGTCTGGAAGGATGTAAAGAGACCCACAAAAGAACATGAATTGAAACAAACAACGACTGAATATTACTGAATATGAAAAAAATGCATCATAAAACACCTGGGTAAGTGAAGCTTGATAGATTGAAAAGTGAATAAATAAAAATTAGTTAATGAGCAGGTCCTGAAAAAAAAGAAAGAAAGAAAAGAAACAGCAGTTCTTCTGATTAAATGGCTGGTAAGACTTCAAAAGGACAGTTACCTGTTTGAATAAATCAGTATAATTTACAGCAGAGATACTTTCTTTTATAAAATGTACATTATAAAACAAAACAGATTAACCAAAATAAAACACAATCAAATCATAATTGGAATCAAATTAAGAAATCTATATAAATATACAAAGAATATTCCACTTTTAATCATGCATCTTATGAATGTAAATCACTCCAGTCCAGTTATAAACTACAATAACTGGATACATGAGAAAGATATACATTTTAAAATAAGGAGGGAACTGTCACAGTGTCACGGTTTACGCTGCCTGAAGGAATACGGAGTCGAGGATAAACGGAATAAGGCTTTTAATATATATCATTCATGGAGCACAGCGATAGACACACGTAAGTGAGTGATTTAGTCACAAGTGAGGAGACCCGACAAAACAGAACTGAAAGGTAATGCTTATGTACAGAGGATAATTGGGGAAACACAGGTGGATGGCATGACTAAATTAACAGGGACATGGAACACATGAGGAATAGAATAGACACACCTGGGAACTAATCAAACCAAACACGGAAAGACAGAAACTGGGTCACGGGCAAAAACACACTAAATGAGTCCAAGTGTGACAGTACTCCCCCCTCCCGGTAGGTGCGTCCTCGCACTGTAGAAACAACAGAGGGAGGCGTGGGTGGGAACTTGGGAGGAGGTTCCGGTGGAGGACGGACTCCCAGGAGGGGGCCAGCAGACAGGGACCACAGAAGGAGGAGCCAGGGAGGAGACGACGGAGGAAGGAGCCAGGGAGGAGACAGGAGCAGGAGGAGCCAGATGGTCCACCAGAGACCAGCCAGGATGGAGATCCAAGGTGGAGTCGACGGCGGGAGGAGCCATGGTGAAGGAGGGGTCGACGACACCAGGGGGCCGACAGGCGGAGACTGCACCGGTGGGTGAGGAGCCCAAGATGGAGCAGCACAGCCGCAGAGCCAGGGGGACGTCGAGGATCCGGAGGGCCTAGGTGGAGCAGAAGGCTCAGGCGACCAAGGCGGAGGCGGGGTCCTGGCAGACCGCTGTGGAGCCGGAGCGACCGAGGATGGAGGTGGAACCGGAGGGAAGGAGGAGCCTGACAGAGCCGGAGGGATGGAAAGACGAGGTGGAACCGGAGGAGTGGAGTCCCGAGGCGGCGGATGGTCGACGACTGACCAAGGTGGAGCCGGAGGGACGAGGGAGCCCGGTGGAGCAGGTGAGATGACAGGCCACGGTGGAGACGAGGGAGCTAAGAGCCAAGGCGGAGCCGCTGGGTCGAAGGACCGAGGAGGAGTCCAGGGCTCGGAGGCTGGAGGCGGAGACAGGGCCTTAACACGCCAAGGCGGAGCTGGAGACTGGCAGTCCAGCGGCGAACCACCGCGCCCCGATGGCGCGGACTGAGGGTGAGCTGCAGGTCCTGGAGGAGGTGGGAGAGGGAGGCCGGGAGGGAACACAGGAGATACAGAAGATTCAGAGCTGGGCGGAACCAGCGGAGAGACAGAAGATTCAGGGCTGGGCAGAACCAGCGGAGAGACAGAAGATTCAGGGCTGGGCGGAACCAGCGGAGAGACAGAAGATTCAGGGCTGGGCGGAACCAGCGGAGAGACAGAAGATTCAGGGCTGGGCGGAACCAGCGGAGAGACAGAAGATTCAGGGCTGGGCGGAACCAGCGGAGACACAGAAGATCCAGGGCTGGGCGGAACCAGCGGAGACACAGAAGATTCAGAGCTGGGCGGAACCAGCGGAGAAACAGAAAACTCAGGGCTGGGCGGAACCAGCGGAGAAACAGAAAACTTAGGGCTGGGCGGAACCAGCGGAGAAACAGAAAACTCAGGGCTGGGCGGAACCAGCGGAAATGGAGCAGAGGAAATGACTGGAGGAGGTAGGAGTGGGAGACTGAGAGGGTATACAGGGGAATCAGGGCTGGACGGAACCAGCGGGGAAACAGGAAAATTAGGGATTACCTCCATAGACCAGTCCAACAGATCCAGAACTTGCTCCATATGACCCTCAGAGACTGTATACAGCTCACCCTCAGTCGCAGGAGTGTGGGCAGGGCTTTCCTCCACGCCCTCGATCTCCACAAGGACTCCCACGATGCACGGTGTTGCCGGCTCACACACCTGGTCAGTCGCGCTCTCGAGTTCCGGCTCCCTGTCGGTGAATGGCTCGGGCTCTGCGGCTGCGGTGGGCTCTGGCTCCGTGGGGCAGACTGTGATTTGTGAACCATTTCTCGCCAGAGTCCACTCCACGAATGCAGCGAAATCCTCCCGAGGACCATCTTCGGGCGACAACGCTCTGCACTTGGAGTTCAGGCTGGTGTTGTAGAAGGTGCAGAGCGCATCGTCCGGGTAGCTGGTGTCATTGGCTAATAGAAGAAACCATCTGGTATGATCCTCGAGAGAATGTCCTTCCTGCTCCAGCATGAGGAGGAGGAATCCAGGGCTATAGAGGGGATCCATAGAAACTACGAAAAGAAAAGACTGTGAAAAAACGAAAGCAAAACGGAGGGAAAGACACGCGGTTTTAAACCTTCTTTTTTAGGTCGGGTCTTCTGTCACGGTTTACGCTGCCTGAAGGAATACGGAGTCGAGGATAAACAGAATAAGGCTTTTAATATATACCATTCATGGAGCACAGCGATAGACACACGTAAGTGAGTGATTGATTTAGTCACAAGTGAGGAGACCCGACAAAACAGAACTGAAAGGTAAAGCTTATGTACAGAGGATAATTGGGGAAACACAGGTGGATGGCATGACTAAATTAACAGGGACATGGAACACATGAGGAATAGAATAGACACACCTGGGAACTAATCAAACCAAACACGGAAAGACAGAAACTGGGTCACGGGCAAAAACACACTAAATGAGTCCAGGTGTGACAAACAGTTATGGACTTTATTGTGTTTTATTATGTTCCCTGTTCTCCTGCCATGGTTATGTATCATTTTCAAGTGTGTCTTATTAATTCTACCCATTATACTGTATATATATATTATATATATATTACCAAAACAGATTACATATATATATAATCTGTTTTGGTCAGCTCTCTGCCAGTTATTTGCTTTCTATGGTGTTTGTGATATGTTAGCTCCTTCTGTGTATTCCTTGTGGATTCTATAACGCTACACGTTACAGTAACATAATCAAGAACAGTTTTAAATTGTGCTTCATTCCTCCAACACTGAAAGATGGAATCATTCCTTTTTTGTAAATGTAAAAGCAATGCAGGTGTCAAGCCCCATGGTTGATAGATGCTTAAAGAAAACTCATTCTCTTCAGACTTCATTTATATGTGGACCATTTTTACATACAGTACAGTACAGTACATAAAACATATGTTTACATTTGTTTTAATAACAGATATTACACAATCCAATCTGGTTATGTTCATTTTATTTTTTTGCATTTCGTATCTCTTTTCAACAAGGAAATCATATATAATTCATTTTGATCTGTCAGTATATTCAGTGCAATAAAGTGACTAGTGACTATCAGGCCTGTTGCTCCGGTTTTTTAACAATAACATTATCTGCTGCAGTAAGATAACAAATTACACACTTTTGCAGTACATTTACTCACCCATGTCGTTTCCAATCTGTATGACATTCTTTCTCCTGTGGAACACAAAATAATTTTTCTAGATGAATAGGAAGTTGCGTGAATCCATAACAAAGGATTTATAGAATGGAAATACAATGGCCCAAGTGAATTATTAATATAACGCCAAAATAGTGCTGGTGAAAGAAACCACACGGCTAAATGATCATTCTTTAAGCATGCTGATCAATTTTGGTGAAAAAAAAAAGAGCAGTTTTGCAGCATAACTGTGGTTGCCACCATTGCTCACTTGTTTACATGTATAATATTCATATGGACCTCATTTTTCAATGCAGAAGTTTTTTTTCTGTAACCTGCCAGATCTCTGCTTCATGGCCACTGTAGGGAAATAACCAGAAGAATTACAAAGTGCTGGCCTTGTCTGCGTTTCACCATGGCTGCATCTGCTCTCATGGTAAAATGCTACACTGTGAACTGCTACTGCAAAAAAATAAAAAAATAAAATAAAAATAACAACAACTGTTTATTGCAAACAGGTATTCAAGTGATCATCTGTCTGAAGTACTGTCTCAAGAAGAGGCCTAAGAAACAACCAGAAATACAAGCTTGACATTGTTTCTACTTGTACACAACCTTTTAAGAAGACGGTTATGCCTACATGAACAAAAGCTACAGCACACAATGAAACAGGGATGAACAAAGCATCAGTCATCAGAATAAACAAACCAAACACACCATTTTCCCTGGAGATGTGGAAGCAATGTGTTGCACTTTATTATGTGTACTTAACCAAGAAAGTATTTGTAGTGCTGGTAGTTAGAGTTCCTCTGAAACCCTCCACCTTCCCCAGCTCCAACTGTATAGATCTGCTATGGGTTATTTCATATGCAATTTGTGCAGCAGTAGTAGGTCTTAAATAATCCCAGCATCGTACTGGCATATGTAAGGGCAATGGCAAGTTCCTTTACTTGCTTTGCAGGAGTAGCAATGATTTAAAACAACAGAAATGACCAGCAGCAGCTGCAGCATAGGCGATCTATTCCACCAAGACAAAACATTGACAGTGTTATATTTATTAATATGCTAAAATCTTCAGAGTCGTCATGATAGAAATGACAATAAAAGGACTCCTGGCAAGTGTGTGTAGCTATTTTTACATTATGAGGACAATACCTTAGAGAGGATGTCCCCACAAGTTTGTGTCGTGTCTAGGTTTCAGCTGTCATCTATTTATCTATGTATGATTCATACAAAATTATTATCATAGCAGAAAGAAATGTTTCAGTTGTGGGTTGGTTCACCTGAATACTATAGTCGCAACACTTATTCTTCTCAGCTCCACCCTTATGAGAGACAGGTATTTCAGGAACAAATAAGTAAAGCATTTGGGCCATTCCCGAATTCACCAGAATGGCTGCTAAAAACATTTGTCACAGGTAAGCAAATTTGTCCTTTTATTATTTTTGCCTTGTGCTGTTTAAATACAAAGTCTCATTATAAACCTATAGTAGAGTAGCCAACTTCTTGGGCTTGGAAATTAAACTGAAATCGAATAGGGTACATTTCGAACATCACTTGATGGAAACGCAAGACTGGTCTCACTGTTTCCTCTTGTAAGAGAAAGTATTAACAGCAGTTTTTTTGCTCATAACCACTATACCATTATTTGAGTGCAGCTGAGCTAATACTGAACATTTCGGTGTAGTCTATATATCTAGAGAGAGAGAGAGATTTTGTTCAGTGTCTTTCAGTCTGTGATAAAAAGGGAGGAAGAGGAAAGTTACTAAATTAATAATAATAAAAAAACATAGAACATGTTTTATCATCGTAATAATATCATTTTAATTGTATTTTAAATATAGGCTATATCAAGTAGGTTGGTAACTTTACCAGGAAATTAAACAAGCAATAGCGTCTATGAGATCTTGATTTATGAATCCTTGTTTAACATTCACTCTCAGCGTTATGTTGCTTATGTAAATCATGTTCTGCATTTGATGAAGAACTTGCTTCTCGACCGTTTTTCGTACAAATGTATGTAATTCAGGACCGTAAATAATCGCTAAACCCTCTATAATGCTGTGTTCACACCAAACGCGAATAGAGCGTCTGGCGCGAATGATTTCAATGTTAAGTCAATGCAAAGGCGCGTTTACGCGCGTCTGGAGGTCTCGCGGCGCGAATGGGGCGTTAAGCGCGGCGCGGAAGATACGAATTCGCCTCATTCGCGCGTCTAGTTCGCGCGAATGACGCGAATTGACGCGCGAATAGGGCGTTTCGCGCGAAACGCGCGTTAAGCGCGAAGGTGCTTTTTGTGCATTTAGCGTTTGACGCGAATTCGCGTCTGCCGCCCGAGTTGAAAAATTTCAACTTTGGCGTCAATTCGCGCCGCGTTAACCAATCAGGAGCCTGCTAGGAGTCACTCATCCAACAGTATGTTCCTGCAGCCTCCGGTTGTGCAGGAATACCCTTCTCCACTCATTCAACAAGGAGGAACGACAGATGTTGTCAGTGTGCAGTCAACCGGAGCTATATGACAAAAGTACATATTTCTATAGAGACAGGAATAAAAAGGACATATATGTATATAAAAAACATATTAATAAATAAATTGAATAAAGGCCAATTGATAAGAAACGTTTCATTTTACCCCAAACGAATTATATTTTATCTTGAACCACTAAAGAGACATCAGAGCCAGCGGCAAATGTCAGAAGGTCTAGCCGAGCCGAGGCTGCTCTCGGCGGATACATGATGACGGAGCTCCCGCTGGTCGCATGGAGCTCATCTCCGAGATCGGCGAAACACATTTTTTTTAAATAGACGCTGTCATTATAAATAAACCACATATCTGAGTTTAAAACAACTACATTCTCGCCTGAAATACTTTTAAAACTACATTTCATGACACAGTAACAGTAATATTTTTAAAATTATCCGAATAAAAATGGCGGTTGAAAATGCTGCGTGAACTCAGCTGGCAGAAGCCCCCCCCCCCCCACATGACGCGAATTCGCGTCTGTTGTGAAGTTAATTCCACGCGCGAATGAAGCGAATTACTCGCGCGAATGAAGCGAATGATCTCAAAATGGTCAAGCGGCAAACTAGGCGCGGTAGACGCGAATTTGACGCTCTATTCGCGTTTGGTGTGAACACAGCATAAGGCGCCAAACGCGTCGTTTTCAAATATGACGACTACTCTTCCCTAACGACGAATAATAACGTTTTTTTTTTTTTTTTTTTTTTTTCAGACGAATGGCGGCAAAACAGTAAGCCATTATGGGAATATCTTGCCTGAAACGTACAAATTACACTTATCATCAGGTTTCTTTCTCAAATCGCTCAAAACGGCTGACGCGATGCGTCACTCGTAATCAGTGTTTTCTCACTCCGTCCTCCAGTCTGTGATGAATTCCATACTGCTTTGAATCACACCGACGAATCTTTCGCTGAATAAACTCACTGAATCCGTCTAAGTGCTTACATCTGACTTCCTGAACTGAACTGAAAGCTCTATTTAATTAGTGTCTGTGTGGAAATGAAGCAGGTGTAGGACTAGCCTACTTAGCTAACAGTTAATGAAAACTAGTAGCTATCATTACTGACTAGTTAAAGATATGGGATATCTTTGTGATAAATTATATTTTAACAATTAAAAAAAGTGGTTTCACTGAGAAATTCATTTTTTTATCTGTTTCTCTTTTTTTTCTCTGCAGTTTGGCCAATGGTCCATATATGCATCACATTAAAAAGACATTTATTCTGCTGCTCACATTAGCATTTTTATTGTCTGCGGTTGTTTACGTCTCTGATTTCTCTTTTGAGACAACTACGTTCACTCAAACCTGGTTGACTAAAGTCATGAATTGGACTCATTATAAGGTAATTAACAGCACTTTGGTTGGTCATACTGAAAAGGATTTATTATTTTCACTTTTGCCAAATCAACAAATCCAACGAAGAGCATCAACTGTTGTACAAACTACAGACATTCCTATCTATCATCATGTGGCTCACCCAAGCAACTATCATTTTATTCTGGATGAACCTGATAAATGTAGTCAGTGGGATCCGTTCCTGGTCTTTATGGTCCCTGTGGCGCCCCATCAGGTAGAGGCTCGTAACGCCATCCGGAGCACATGGGGGAATGAGAGCTCAGTGCAGGGAAAAGCAGTGCTGACTCTGTTCTTGGTGGGTTTGACTGGAGGACCTGAAGCTCAACAGAAGCTGGAGGAAGAGAGCCGTCAACACAGAGATTTAGTGCAGAGCAACTTTGTGGACTCCTACTTCAACCTGACCATAAAGACAATGGTGATCATGGACTGGTTGGCCACTCGTTGCCCTCAAGCATCTTATGCTATGAAGATTGATTCTGATATGTACATAGGCCTGGAGAACCTGATGAGCCTGCTATTGGCACCCAACACACCCAGAGAGAACTACATTACAGGCTATTTGATGTGGGACCGGCCTGTCGTCAGGAACAAAAACTCTAAATGGTACGTGTCAGAGGAACTGTACCCTGAACCGAAATACCCCACGTACCTGCTGGGAATGGGATATGTTTTCTCCAATGACCTGTCAGGAAAAATAGTTGAGGCTTCCAAGAAAGTAAAGGCCTTTAACATTGAGGACGCATATGTGGGCGCTTGTCTGAAACAGTTAGGCATTGCACCCTCATCTCCTCCAGACCCTTCACAGTTTAGAGCCTATCTGGGACAATACAAGCGAGAGGATTTTCTCAGAGTTATTACAACAATCCTGGGATCCCCGCAGCAGCTAATAGACATTTGGAAGGATCTAAAGAAGCCCACATAAAAGCACAAACAAACAAAAAGGAGAAACAGATTTCTGTTTTAAAAGACAGGAAACCTGGTAAGACTATTTAAGGCTTCAGTAAATGAACATTTTGAAACCTATGACCGCTGAATCGGGGACCATGACATATGCATGTCGACCTGTTGACACTATTTTGATGGAACGAAGGGATCGTTTGAGGAGCCGCTCATGCAGTGCCTCGAGACTTGTTTTTAAAGATAAACTTCTTTTAACAGGAAATTAACACTCATGCTTGAGTGGCAAATGTCAAATCTCTCGTGATCTCTCCCTTGCATTTATAGCAGTTTTAAACACTTTCTGAAGACAACAGCCATCTGGGCAAAATTGTTGTGATAACATTAGCTGGTAAAGAAAGCAAGGGTGCACAAAACCCACTGAGATTTGACAAACTGCTCATGATGTTCCTAATTTGTAAGTTGCTTTGGCTAAAACTTTAGATTTCTATAAAAATTTACTGGTCTCAATTGTAGCCTCTCATAATGTAGGCTATATTATGCAAATTAAGATAGACCAAGTTAAAAAAGTATGATTAGGATGACATTACAAAGTACACAGCTGGTAAAATGAACTCTCACACAGTTCCACATTTCTGAGCATTGAAATATTACATATTTCATTTAATCAGTAACTAGTTTTGGGCAGAACTTCCTGATTGAGTGGGCAGTAGGCCAACTGGGAAGTTCACTACCAGAAAATAAGCTCTGTGACCAACAAAGGTTTATGATTCTTGCACATTTTATCACAATCTACAAATGAACACAATCTTTATGAATACCGAAGCCTAAAACAGAATCGCCAACCACCCAGTTTCTAGTTTTAGTAGGCTACTCATCCTTGCATCATATTGAAAACTAGACTGCATGGCATACATCAACAATGCGCTGATCCTTTCCTTAAGACATTTAGCGCCAACAAATGGTCACAATAAACATCAACACAACATGCAATGGGTCTCATTTAATCACACACCAGCATAACGATTTTTGCCGTGTTTTGCTAAGGATCTACATAGGAATTTGTCCTACACACCAAGTTGACATGATATGTATGAAAAATGTTGGTATTTTACAACCTCCAATGGTTAAAGAGATTTTCTTTGACAAACCTCAAGTCTTTAGGTATTCATGAATAAATGCTGCACCCTGCTGGTAACTGTTTGGAATTATTTGTTCACAATCCAAATACTGTCCAGATCGCATGGTCCCATTGAAACAATGTTGAGTCAGAGTTGATGCTTCAACGCCAACTACATTGAATTATCCTTACAAAGTGATGTTGCTTTAGCATCACTCTTGCACCCTCAGTTAATGTTGAAGCAATACTGATATTTTAACCACAAATCAATGGTAATAATATTGGTTTAACATGACAAAGTGATATTTTTTCAACACATTTTTGGCACTGTTGAAATAATGTTGAGATTTCAGCCACAAATCGACAGTAATAGCATCGATTCAACATTACAAAGTGATATTTTTGCAACATCACTTTTGGACCCTAAGTTACTGTTGAAATAATGTTGAAATTAACCATTAATTTGTATATTATATTCTACTGTATATTATCAAATAAACATTACAAAGCTACATTTTTTCAACATTTTTGCACACTCAATGTTGACATTTCTTTCAGAATTCAATTGCACTATTATTGATTACACATTATGATGTCTTTTCAGCATCACTTTAGCACCCTAATTTGTTGAAATAATATCAATATTGAAGACAAAAAACATGCTCATACTATTGAATCAATGGTCAAGCTACAATGAGAAAAAAAAAAGAAAAGAAATAAACACTTTTCCACCGGTTCAATCACATTCAGATTTTTTTTTTTTTTTTTTTTTTTTTTTTTTTTTATTCAATCAAATGAAAGCACTTCATACTATGTCATGAAAAAAAGTCAAACTAAAGTGAAGCTAAAATAAATACAATTACAAAATTAATTTGTTTCTGGAGGCACCAAAGGAACATATCAGATGCATATCAGAGCCATTTCTGGACTGCCTGAATATATTCATATTGGGAAACTTTTCCCACACCCATCTGCAAAGTCAAAGCATCTGAAACCAAAACAGAAAAACAACAGGATATAAAATGTACACAATTGAATAGATTAATGGAGGCACTAGAACAGGGAAATATTGGATAGAGTAAAGTACTGTGGATTTCAGGGAACACAAAAGGCAGAAGGACAATTCAAATCATTGATAGTTAGAACTCTTTTGCCTTGACTGCTCTTCAACCATCTTCCCAGCCCAATTTATTGATGATGTCAGCTCATTGGTCAGTGCACAGGAAAGCATGTAACGGACCCTCATTTCCAGTGAGGTTCCTCCAATTAGACTCGCACATTAGCGTCCAAAATATATTTTAAGATAACCAATATTGTATATTGTTGTAAACTGCTTGGAATTTGGAAGCTGGAAATTACACTCAAAGCAATTATTGGTCTGATTGCAAAACTGCCAAAGCACTTCTGGAATTTATACCCTCTTAATCCTTGGAAGATGGTTCCTGGCTGGGGTGTACATGGCAGGCAGAGCCGATGAGTCGCTTGACAGGAGATAGAAGATAAAACCAAATCTTATGTCTAACAGTTATGCTGTGGACTGCAACTCAGTGTATGATCAATGTCACCATCATTAAGGGTGTGCTTCTCATTTCTAATTATCCAACCTCAACTCCTTCTTCTGAAGGTCTTTAAGTAAATGCAAAGAGTAACAGAAACATAGGCTATGTAAAGTTTAATATTCATAAATGGGCTTCTAGAGATCAGCTAAATATTGTTGGAATTGTATTAATCAAGGCTAAAGACAACCTGGTGATGCAATTTTTAATCACCCACATCATCACCCATATTTTGGCTCTTGGTTTTCATCAAAATTTCAATGTTGATTCAACATAAATCAAGCTTTGACATTTCAATCTCAGTCAAAATGATGGTTCGGATGAAAACACCACATTGTATCAATGTCACCTTGTTACCTGAGCGGTTTATTTCAACACTTTAATAACTTTAATCTTATTAGATTCAGTAAAAATAAATAAAATGCAAATAAAAAGCATGCAAAAAAAAGAAAAAAAAAAGAAATAATTTATATGCACCATTGCTTGAAACTCATGCATGTCAAACACACGAGACTTCTGTATAGGATGCACCAGTGTTTTCTCTAATGTAGAAGCATCAATTAAATAACTGAGAAGTGCACATGCAAAACCAAAATGGGCATTTACCAATCAGTGGCCAATTTCAAACAATAGATGTTTGTCAACTATTTTTCAACAGACTTACTAAAACCATGAAGGCCGACCCTTAAACCAAGCCCCCAGTGGATTAAAGCAAATCGGGTAAAGTGGTTGAAAATCCCCATTATGAACTGACATGCCCCACTGATGGGGAAAAACCCACTAGTGTTCTGCACAGATACACACCTGCATGATCTTCTGATCATCAATTACAAATCACTGTTGGTTCAATGTCACTGTCTCCACCCATGTGTGGTGCCGACTTTCAACACAATTTCAATGCTGATCCTACACATTTTAAACATTGAAATGTCAAACTCAACCAAAATGATGGTTTGGATCCAACCACAACATTAAATCAATGTTACCATGCTGTCTGGGTGTAGTTACATATTTGTAACAAATTAAATACATGGACAACAATAGAGCACTGATTACTTGAAGCTTTTAATAGTTTTAAGTGAAAGGTTATTTTTCATACATGACAAGTTATTGCAAATTGTATTAAGTAGGCTACTTGAAAAAAAAAAAAAACGAAGCTGTTTGCCAAGATCAAGTATTTTAAATTACTAATAAAATTTGACACCAATTCTATCATGCATTTGAATCTTAAATGCCAAAAAAAAAAAAAACTTGCAATGACTTTCTACCATCTATTTTTATGTAAGTTTATTTTCTCCTTTCATCTTGTTTCAAATTGAAATGAACCCTTGTTGGATAATATCAAAATCAACTTTCAAAAATAAATGAGGCTTGGAAAATATTTCCCAGGTGAGAGAAAAACAAAATCTGGTTTTGAGAAACATTTTTACTTAACTTTGGCTCAGAAGTTTCAAGTTTGGACCTTTGAACTTTTCTGTGTCCTTTTTAAATTTTACATCTGACAAAAGCAAGTTTGCTTTTGTAAACAACTGGGGCCTCTGTTATGACTCCTCATAAACAGTCGTTTTGTTTTTGTTTCACAAACAAGCATCAGAAGCAAAAACTCACAGTGTTGTTTTTGAATCACACCCAAGCCTTCAAAAGATCAAGCTTTAAAAGAAAAATCACACAAAGACCTTCATTCATTTCTTTAATTAAAACAGTATGTCAACACAAACACTTCAAAGAAGGTTCAAAGAAGATGTTAAGTGCACACTAAAGTTCAAGTGCTAAAACATCTAAAACCCCGTTTCATATATATCATGCCTGCTGAGACCGGAGTTACTGTATGTTTTAGCTATTCAGGGTTTTTGTGCTGGATCTGAGAGTATATATATGAAATTTGATCAAAGCAGAACCAGTAGAAACCAAACTGATTTCAGCCCTGAAGATAAAATATTTACTCAAGAGGCCTTTACACTCTTCGCTACTGACAGGCAGAAGGAGGGGCTAGAGATAAAGCCTGTGGGTTCCCATGGTAAGAGATGAGGACATGTACATTGAATCTGTGGGAACGAAGGTAACCCTGAGGTCACAGGCTGGGGTGGGAGGGGGGCAGTACTGCTGGCCGCGTCATCATCATCAGCTGTGCTTATGGAGAGTGCGTACAATCATTTAGCGGGATCACACAAACATACAGAATGCCGTATCAGCCGTGTAGCTCTCACATGCTCTGAAGGAGTGTGAACAAACACAGCTGTTCTCTGACGCCTCGGTGAAGTCCTGCTACTGCCACACACACACACACACACACACACCTGCTGCAAAACCTTTATTGGAAAACTGAAACCAGTGCTGTAAGTAAGAGCATTCATATTATATAATACACAACATAGTACTCAATAAATTAATATATACATTACAATAGCAACCTAAAAAAAAGCTACAAAATTACCGAAACATTAAAGCATAAACATTTAACTTACTAGTAATGCACTTAAGCAAGCACAATTCACTAATGCCAACCCCCATCAATTTTGATCATTATTATTCATAATCATTTATATCTGATCTGATGAGAGATATTCTGTTGGATCTGGTGTTACATCTGAGTCCTGGAGCAGGGGGAAATCTCTCCAGAGATGTAACTAGCTGTGTTTAGATGCGTGGGAAAGTGTGTGCGTGTGTTTGTGCAGATGTAGCATGTGAAATGCATGTGTGAGAAAGAGAGAGTATGTGAATGTGTTAGATCCGTTTGCTGTGTTTTAGCCAGGTGGTTCTATCATTATACATGCTCTTCTATTAATAAAGCAGAGGGGAGACGTTTACGGTCAAGATAATTATGTGCTGGACTAAACTGAACCAGGAAAGAAGGGCAACAGAGAGTGGGACAGTATCACAAACAGGAAGAGTGGAAATATGACTGAGAACAGGAATGGGAGACATTTGAGGCCTATTTTTTTTTTTTTAAGATTACAACTGTAAATTAATAAATACATAAAATAAATAGTTCACAACGAACACAAATCTCTCTCTCTCTCTCTCTCTCTCTCTCTCTCTCTCTCTCTCTCTCTCTGTGTGTGTGTGTGTGTACAGCAACGTTCCGGCTGCCTGATCTTCTCTATCTGATAAGTATGTAAAGTAAACACTCACGGGGGAGGAATGAAAGCTAATAATGAGAAGGAGAAAAAAAAAAAAAAAATCTGGTTGAATGAGAACCGAGAGAGAGAGCTGATTTGTTGGTTTCTAACAGGCAGTATTTGGCAAAAGACCAGACACTGTTAAACAGGCTCCCCTGAGGAACATGAACCAACACACACAAACACACAAACACAAACAGAGCTGCATGCTGCAGGCCAGATTCCATTCAGCAATTTCACTTTTTCCATGAGAAAAAAAACAAAACAATGTAGCACCAAACAAAGGCTGGTGGTGTGAAATGACTTTAAGAGCAAATTACACTGTGTAAATACAGTTTCACCTATTCCCGCAAGTTGTGAAAACCAACAACTCCCAGCATTTCAAACTAGCATTAGCAACAGCTGTTCACCACAGTGGCTAGAATACGAATAAGAAACAAACTGCACCAAAAATATAATGGTTTATCTTGTATTACTGTCTTAACTGTGAAAACATGTCACATTTCAAATTACAGAGTGCCAATATGTAATACTGAAATTATGTTCGCACGATAGCATCGATTCTGCTGTACAGTAGCAGGACAGATAAACTGAGATAGCAGAGAAGAAGAAGAGAGGGAGGAATTAAACAGAGTCAAGTCATATCTGCTGTGCTGAGAGGTCTGGAAGAGGTCAAAGACAGTTCCTGAACTTTTAACATCAACAGTTATACTACAGAGAGAGGTAGTGTGCCTCAACTGTGTGAAACCGTTTCAGATAATTTGCATTCACACTGTCTGGTCTATCCGATCTGATCAGGCGATGGCGCTAAAAACACATTTTTTAAATCTGCATCTTGAGTGTATATACTATGGTTCAAAGGGGTCACTGAGATATTTTTGGAAAGAAATAAATACTTGTTTTTTTTAGAAAGTACATTAAATTGATCAAAACTCTCAGTGAAGATAAAAATATTCCTTAAAATTGTAATAATATTTTACAATATAATAGATTTCCCAGTATTTTTTATCAAATAAATTGGTGAACATAAGATGATTCATTCAAAAACATTGTATTGTGAAGGGCTCAGTAAAATAAAATACTTGTAAATAAACCTACTGTGTTTCATTGAATACCAAAAAATATTGCATTGAGCATAATACTAATATATAAAAAATGCTCGGCGCTCAGATTTATTGCCTATTGTTTCCAAATCAATCAGTTATGAGAAACTATACTAGACAACTATAACAGTAGGATGCTGTCTTAGAAATTGAAATAGGCATTAGTCAGAGAAAGAGCTCAGTTATTGGTATTATCTTATTATATTTATCATTTTTTTAATTAATAAATTCAATCATATTGAGGGTTTTATGGCCTATTTTTCTTCTTTGGTTTGGTCATATAACTGCTGGTTGCAGTACTGTACCTCTTGGAAATGCAATCTATTCCCACTCTGTCACAACTAACTAAACTCAAAATAACTAACTACATAGGATTTGGATATCTTGGATGGAGTGTGTGAGTGCTGAACGCTTGCATGTGAGTGGCTTCATGACACGCATACATAAACTGTGAGGAAAATGTATAATCTCTCTATTTCCAAGTTGAAAAGTTCACCACACATATTCATTCAGTTACATGAAGCAGAGCTGCCTTAATACATAACAATACACTCATACTGAGGCTTAAGAGCTGAGTTTCATGTTTGGCTGACATTATCAAAGTCATCTTATAATTATCCCAGAGAGCAAAACTTTGACTCACAGGGCTAAAGCTAAAAATCCCATCTAAGGATCAAACCTTCATGTACAAAGTCTAAAACTCACAAACCGAAAGTGTACACATCAGTTATGATGTTTTAGTGCTTAGAAAAGGAAGAAGAAGAAGAAAACATTCAAAGCGAGCAGTGAACGTCACTTCTTGAAAACAACTTAAAATTGCTGTGTATATCTTATGCATCTCACATTACTAGCTATCAGCACTATACCAGTTTAACTAAAAGTGATGCTTCTTACATCACTGTTTGCTAAATGCAGCATGATGTTGCATTAAAAAAATATTTGACAAGTTCAAGTCCTGGCTGTGCATTTGGCACTGGCGCACCTAAGTCTACTTAAGGGGAATGTCGGAAGTGTACTGTGACACCATTGATGATTTCCCAAGACACAGGCTATAAATAACTGTTTTCACACAACTACGTGACAGATCTTCGAGCTTAACACGCCAAGTAAACCTCCAAGTAAGCAAAATGCTACTCAAATAAATAAATAAATAAATAAATAAATAGACCTCATGCTTAAAACTGCCATTCAATCAAAACCGCAAACTACCACATTTTTCTTGTAATGACAAGAACTGCAATAAAGGTGCTTTACATTTACCATTGTCCGGTTATTTTTCGCAGGCAAAAATAAAAAATGCCCAAAATGTGTAGTTATATATATATATATATATATATATATATATATATATATATATATATATATATATATATATATATAGATAGGGTATTTTTAGACATATTTTAAACTACAATCGTCCAACCTAAATGTTTTGTCACCCAGTGTATTTGTATTTTTTCAATCTATAATTTTGTTGATTCATATTTATATTGTGAGGAAGATACTTAAAAAGAACTTTGATTTCAAACTCTGAACTCAATTAATTTGAACTAAAAAAAGACAGTAAAAAGTATACAGTCAGTAATAAAATAAAAATAGATAAATAACAAGCAATGGCACAAACAAGTACAACATAAGAAACAACTCAAATTAACTGTGTTTTAAGTTAATTTTAGGCAGGTATAACCTAATTAGGTATGTATAGCAATAATATTCAGGTACAGAAATACTACAGAAACAGAATAAACTATTTATTTTCAAAATGACACTGGTTACACATAAATGTAGCTATATATATATATATATATATATATATATATATATATATTTGCTTATCAACTGTTTATATTGACTTAATAGCTTATAACAGCCTACAATGTTTAGTATAAGTCGACTGTTTACACGAACACATAATTTTGTATGTATGTAGCCGTTTACGCGCAATAAGGCTCAACACAATTTAATTAACCCGCCCAATCTGGCAACACCGCTCTGGTATGGTATATATATTATTGGGGACGTACCCCTTGTCACCACAGCCCGTTGACGGAGAGCTGTGTCAAGCCTGAAGAGTTTCGCTCCTCCTTCCTTAAACTCTGGAGGTGTTGCGCTCCTGCCATTCAGTAAAACCACCATCGTGCTCCTAAAGTTCAGACGTCTGGCTGGACGCGTCCCGGACGGATCAGGGACTCTCTCCTTGTGCGCTGTATAGTGATGCGTGTCCAAACTTTCCTTCAGGAGAAATTATTCCTGCTTTAGAGAATGACCCTCCAAGAGTTCTGAAAGTCATTGATTTGTTCGTGGTCTCTTGTGGATATAACAACTGTGGCTTGCTGCACGTTTCGCATTTTTACAGGTAAGCACTGCAACGAATTATTTCTATGTAGCTATAACAATGTAGAAATATATTATTTAATAGATCTTTAATACGGGTTGCACATCAGAGTGCTATGATAAATATGCAATACATTTTTAATTGTAGAACTTTTGTTTACTTTTATTACGAAAGCACTTTTGATTTTTTTCACAGTGAACAACAAGGCAATGTTAAAACTTTGTTACGCTTTACCTGTTCTCGTGAGCTCTCAAAGTGGCTCCACAAAAGCATATCTGTCTTAGCGCTTCGTACCAGGTGTCCCAAGTCAATATATCATATTGACTTGGAATGCTTGGTTAATGGTAAGTGATGAATTGTTGTGAATGAAAGCGCATTCCTATGTTTATCTCATTATCCCTCGCATAATAAACATAACACAACGAACGATAAATCTTAACAGTGAGCAGGAAGTTAAGATGTGACTCTTACAGCACAACACTTTTATGTATTAGGCTCTATTTTATTTTGCATACCAATATTACACATTTATTATATTATTGTATATGTGTGAATATGGTGGTGTGCTATTTTGCTATTCTCTTAAGTTATCAGTAGTCATCAGTAGTGCAATAAGATTATTGGATGGACTTTAGTGACCCGCTTGAGACACGTTATTCTCAGGTGTACTTAATGTGTACAGACAGTATTTCAAAGCCCACTGCACCAAAACTGGTAAATAATGGTTCTCAGGTGTGAATTAGTTTAGTTGCACAGGGTGTAAAGTAGGATATGTTCAGTTATTCCGGCTTTAAAAACCCATTGTCTTTGTTGCTTCAAAGACATCTCAATAGCTGAGGAGGAAAGTTTTGTGGAGGACTCTATTAAGTTCTTTGGACCAATTAGGGTCGAGTGACATGCTGAGATTTTGGCCATTCATTTTATCCTTTTTAAATGGGATTTTTCCAACAATGGGCTACCATTTATACATGCATCTGGAAAACCTGAGATGTTGAGAATGCTTTCAAGAACCTTTATTTTTGATAGCGTGCAGATGAAGTTTCAACACTTTATACGATTGCATAAGCGCATATTCACACTGCACTCAACTGACCCTTTGAGCAGAAGACCCATGTTATTATTTGCTTGAGTAGTAAGATGTTGTTTATCAATGACGTCAAAGCAGACCAAGAACCCAGCTGCGAGTTAAATCTGATCCGACGTTAGTAATCGGGTCCACATTCCTTATGTAGTGTGTGATAATGCCTGTAGTAAGCCACGATAACACGTTCTTCTCGTTTTTGTTCAGTTAGACTTAATGATCAGCTGGCAGGCTGCCAGTCAACGTTCGGGAGGGGCAAACACAGAAGGGCATTTAGAAGGAGGGATGAACGTATGAGAAAAGCAAAGACGGCGATATAGAAGGAGAGCAAGCAAAAGGTAAAGCCAAACATTCCTGATTCGGCGTCTCAGCAATTTAATTAAAGGGACTAGTGGGACATTCTAGTGGGCATTTGGAGGTGAAGGCTTAACCCCCCACCCCCCAGCCAGGCTTGGACTAATCCCAAGGGTCAGCTAATAAGTGCTCGGGTCATGCCACCATGACAACTAAATGGGGAGTATCTCAAAAGGAGCTTCCAAGTCACAGTTAATAACTGCATGATGGACGTTAAGACACAGCGAGCAGGAATAAGTGTGTGCAGATGCTACTAAGTTAAGAATGGCCATAATTAGCCTGCAGTAGAGTTAAGTGTCTGACATCTGAAGGTTATTTAGTTAGAAACACTTTGATTGGAAAGACCGGGCCTTTTGAGTCTTGAGTGCCAATCTGGCTGTTGTTAAAGGTCAGATGGAAACTCTAGAAACACGTCACTTCTTGTTTGGATTATACTGATCACTCAAAATCACAAAAATCTGTTGCAGTAGTGACTGCCAAAGCACGAGCCCTCCTGCTAAGACTGGGATTTGATTTCCTTTGGTTTCTTCCTCCTTGAAGTGTTGGGTAAACAAAGAGTTGCAATACCGGGGCATTAAACACGAAACAATGGAACAACATTCAAACTTGCATGCCTGTATTTGAAAAAGAGTGTTTTCCCTGTCCCTCGTATGTTCTTTTATTAGACATTTTGGTAAATTCCATGATGCTTTCAGCTACTGTTTAACATACCTTACCTGGTTTAGTTTTATCCAGCCAAATGTACCTCAAAAATCATAAAGCATACTGTATGCAAGCATGAAAAGATTCAACACTGCTGACAAGAGTTAAGGAAGGCTCAAGTACTGTTTTTGTCTCATGTTGTGGCCTTTAGGATTTATTTTATGTACAGTATGTTCAGCCATGGTGTCGACTTGCAAAAACAGAGTTTAGATTGCAGCCCTGCTGTGTGTGATCATGAGCAGAGAGATGGCAAGAGCCAGTGCCAAGAGAAACAAAGAAAAATACTGTAAACATACATATATAAAACACAATAGAGGTCATGTTAGACATAAGCATGAATAAGACTGGATGCTACGCTAAAATACTTTCTTAATATGAAGAGACAAAAGCCATAGGTTGATTGATCCCCTGAGAAGTGTAAACACTCGATGGCACTTTGAAAACATTCTTTGTTCTTTGCACCTCCTGATTAGCAGCACATGGCAACACTAGCTCATCCAATAGTGTGAGTTTGGGGCGGAGTTATCTTTTTATCCAACCAATAGAACATAAGAGGAGAAACCTGTTTGGAAACAATCATTGTTTTGCCGTTTTTTAGAGGAAATTACACAATTCCTCCTTAAGGATACAGACTCAGCACATAAAACATCCCAGGTGCACTATGAACATCCCTTCAACTCTCTTTAAAGAAATAGTTTCTTTTTTTTTCTGATTGTGAGCTGTCAAATCTTGTTATTCGCTCGAGGCCAGAGAGTTATGGCCTTTGGCTGCGTCTGTTGGGTGGCGTTCAGGTTTTCACAAGTCAAGAACAGCAAACATCCGCCTGCCGTCCTTCAAACACAGTCACTCGGCAGAAACGCTGTTTGATCAAAGAGATCTGCTTCTCCGATTACTTTGGCAGATATGTGAGTTATAATAAAGCGATAACAGTGAGTTTTGATACAAACAATATATATATATATATATATATATATATATATATATATATATATAGTGTCCAGTGTTGTCAGCATTGGACCCCACTGGCACTGACTGTCATTCTATCGACAAAAAAAAGCTAATTTTATATTCCACAGAAGATAGACAGTGATATTAAAAGTAAATGATGACAGAATTATTCTTTCAAAATGTTATGTTTGTTGAATGGAAGGCTAACCCCTTTGCATGTTCACAGCAAAGTCACAAAACTAAACGAAACTACTGATAGAGTCACCCTGAGGTCACTTATACACTTTAATCGATCAAAGCCACAACTGAATGGTCTCAGAACAAATTCATCAGCAGACTGCCAGAATATGATCAGATAAGCCTTAACACACTCACATTGTATGGACTGTCTTTCTTTGCTTTTTAGTGAGCTACAAAGGTACACAGACAGAGCAGAGTGCTGGAGAGTGACAGAGAACTTCCCTGTAGTATTTAGTTACTTTAGCCAAGCTTACCCCATGTCTACACATTACAAGCAAGAGCTACATCATTCAGAGGAGGTAAATGTTCTTCCAGGGAGCCCCAGTGTCACCATGCATGGTACAAACAGGTTGGGACAGGCAGAGAAATTGATTTGGTCTTGTTCCAACATACCTCCTCATCATCACTGGAGTTTAACTGAGTCTGGGATCACTTATGTTTCAATGTGTTGTCAGTTGTAAATATATCTGCTGTGTAATTCAGAGCGGAGGTGTTGAGCTCTAAACAGTGCCTCTGTGTCATTTTTTTGTAGTGTAGTATTTTGGTCTTTGGTTTGTTGCCCCTTTGTTTTAAAGGCAGCTGCATTTGAGGTTTGTGTAAAAACCTGATGATCATCTAAAGAGCATCTTGTGTTTCAGTAGAAGCGAGAACATCTGACCTTTTCAACCAAGGAGATCACATGCTCAGTATCACAAATGTGATTATTTGATTAATGGCCTAGAAAGTGTGCAGAATGGTACAGTATTATAGATTGGGATTGACAGAATGAAGTCTTTAGAGCTCCTGATACTGAAAACACTCAGGCCAACACAGCTGGTCAGAAGATAAAACACCCCCTGCAGGGCAAGAAGCGGGCGGTGGGGCGATTTGTTCCAGCATGTCCCAGCCACTAGCTCTCTCTCTTTTGAGCTCCATTCAGTTAAATTTCTACAGGCACACTAAATTTATATGTGAATTCACATTAAAGGAACAGTTCACCCCCCAAAAATAAGTAAATAAATAAAAATGTAGAAAATGTATCCAAGATGTAGAACAGAACAGATTATTTTTCTCTTATGGCTCCTCTGCAGTGAATGGGTGCCGTCAAAATCACAATCCAAATGGCTGATAAATACACCGGCCTCCAGTCCATTAGTTAATGTCTTGTGAAGGGAAACGCTGCATTTTTGTAAGAAACAAATTCATCAAGACAATTTTGACTTCAACTTAACTCTAATGTAGGGCTGTAGCTATCGAATATTTTCAAAATTTGGCAAATTCCTTGCCATTCCGCGTTTAACTGTAAATTCCGTTTTTTGCATCGCAGAAATTCCGTTTTCTGCATCGCAGAAATTATAGGGCCCTAGATGTGGTATGCCAGCTCTATCTTGAAATGGACACCTGCCACGACGTTCTCTTTACGTTTGCCCGTGCCCTCGATTCAAAACACTGCTGACTCCTTGCAGTATGTGATTTCAGAATTCGGATGCAGCGCTTGTGTCGCTTTGTGGGTGACGTAAACGCATTGTGTCACATTAAAAAAAATTATTGTGAAAGAACCTTAAGTGAGATTTAAAATCAATTAAAAGAGGCTTCGAGGCAGAGGAATTTGCCTTGATAATTTTTTGTAATCGAGTTACTCGAGGAATCGTTTCAGCCCTACTCTAATGTCCGGCTAAAAGTGCTTAAAGGTGCTGTATGTAGGATTGACACCCGAGTGGTTGAACTAGGTATTGCAGTCTAAATTAAAAAATATTGGAGAGGGTTTTTTTCACCCGGCTCCTCCTCTTCAGACTTGATGCACATGCAGGTTGCCAGATTGACAACACCAACAAAGAAGAATGCACTTGTCGATGAATTAAATTAAATACGCTGTGTTTTCTGTCAACTGGCATCCCGGGTTGTCGAAATATAATTGGGTAAACTGGCAGTGGGTGGGTTTCA
The DNA here is from genome assembly GCF_003368295.1 of Carassius auratus. Lineage (NCBI taxonomy): Eukaryota > Metazoa > Chordata > Actinopteri > Cypriniformes > Cyprinidae > Carassius > Carassius auratus. The sequence goes on from NC_039289.1 coordinate 12,272,464, forward strand.
CAAACCAAATCAGAGAACGACATTCCAGCCCGGAACACACATTTTCATAGAAAAAAAAAATAACTGACTGTAGCATTGCTTTTCAGATAATCAATTATGTTAACTTAGCATGTTTCTTAAATATCTGCAAACTTATTATGGCATATTTATGCTTTAGTAGAGTCAAACATTTAAATACAGCACCTTTAATCAATGCATATTTCTCTCCAGATTCAGAACAGACAATGTTATCACTGGATAGAGCAATATTATGGATAGAGGACTCATATTTACGAAAGCGGAAACAACATGAAGTTTAAACTTAAAAGCATCTTGATTGATTTGTTTCTTACAAACCCAGCTTTTTACTACACTAAGCGGTAGTTGATGGACTGGAATCGTGTTGATTATTGTGATTTTTATTCATCAGCTGTTTGGACTCTCATTCACTGCAGAGGATCTCAACTTCACATTTAGTTAATATTCAAATTAAAATAAATTAAATGTATTTAACTAGCGTGACAATTTTCCATAAATTTGTTGTTTTTGTTAATTCCTATTTTGATTTTGTTCAACATAAATATTTATTTAATTTACTTTTTCACACAACTTTTTTTTTTCACTCGGTTTAATTCAGTTCAGTTCACTTCTCATTCACATTCATCAGCTTAATATTCAAATTCAAATGAATGTTTTCCATGCAATCATTTTTATGGTTTACACTGATTTAATTTTGTTTTAGCTTAGTTCTAGCTTAGTTCAATTCAATACATTTTCAACTTTAGGTTCGCATTCAATTCATATAAATGAATTTGATGTATGGTAGTAAAAAATGAAGACTGTTTTCCACTTTTCGACTGCAGATCAGTATTATACATCATTTAAGTATCAAGGCTTTGACACTAGCGCCAGAAATCTGTGAACCTGTGTATGAGTCATGGCATTAAGATCTATGGCATCAGTCCAAAAACATCTTGACACCCATTATGTGTTACGTAGTACACAAAATAATAATAAAGAACGTGCTAACTTGAATATCTTGCTGCTGAATGTGTTTAGCAGGTGTACAAGTGTTCAGCTCAGTCAGATAAATATGTTCGTATGGTGTGTGTGTGTTTGTTTTTCTTTGAGAGATGTCAAGTTGAAAGCTGTTATGATTCGCTCTATTACACACAGATTTGGTCTGAAGGAAAGCAAGGAAAACAGAGCTTAAAAACTACAAGGAACCTGCCATTAACCAACTAAACCTGCACACACACACACACACAGAGAGAGAGAGAGAGAGAGAGAGAGAGAGAGAGAGACATGTATAGACAAGAACAAATTCTAGTGCAGTTTGCAATTCAACACAATTCAAATGCAGTTTGCCCTTTGTGAACAGATCAATCATATCTGATCTCATATTTTTGTATCAGTATTCTGAAAAACAACATACATCCAAAAAAAAAGAAGAGAAAAAAAAGAAAAAAAAATCAACATCCTTTTAAGAAGATAATTGCACATTGATAAAAAGTATTTAGTTTTAAATGGTAAGGAATAATTTATTTCATATTCATACGCAATTCATATTTTAATATATTGTGTATTTAATGTTAATTAATAATTGCAATGTCTATTTGGAAGTTTTAATGACTAATTGAGAGGATAATTAAAAGTAAATCAATATTTGAGGCCTCATTTCCTAGCTGCTTTGCATGTACAGTAGTTGCAACCAACAAGCTTTTCAGCTTTAAAAGATATGCAAAGCATCATAAAAAATGTTCATAAAACTCGTTACAGCTCCATAAGAATTGGAGCACTTCCTAAGTATAATATTATCATGCTTTTGGATAATATAACATTATTCTTTAAAATACTCTATCTAATAAATACTAATCTAATAAAATAGAACAGAATCTTTTTTGTCCTATGGAGTAGGAAAATAAAACACGTCTTAATATCTGTATGCTAATTCGTTTCTGAGCCAAATTCTTCATGTTTTATCAATGTCTACATTTTTTTTATTTAGAAAACGTAATTGACTCAACGAATATGAATCATGTTAACACAATGTCACGGCTTCAGATTATGCCACCTGGCAGCATGCTAGTCATCGTAGCAACATATTACGAGCAATCCAGTGATAAATGCACTGTTTTTTTCCTTTAAATGAAACCCTACAGAAAGAAATGTGGAACACAAAAGGATGCTAAGAACACTGAATGACATCTTTGTTAAACACACCCATCTTAAAATGCTTCTCGTGCCAGACATTATACAGTTTCCAGGCATAGTTTTTACACTGTAGGTAGATAGGTAAATGCATAGATAGATAGACCTTTGTAACAGTATATGACAGGCTGGCGTGTGTCGGCGGCATGTGAAAGTTGGTCTGCTTTGGTCTTTTGTCGTGTTTCGTTTCTCACGTTTCACACAGAAATGCGGTGTCCGATGTGTATGGCTAGCAGGTGTGCACATGCACACAGAGTAGATTGTAACTTGAACTGCCTGTAGGCCCTGGGCAAAGTTGGAAGAGGACGGTCTAGCTTTATTGCACCTAGTCTGGTTTATGCCACTCTCCGCCTTTTTAGTGTCTTTTGTGTGTATTCGAAAGTTTGTTTGTCTGAAGAGCTTGAAGTGTGAGTGTTTGTGTTTGTATTAATCTTTTCGGGTGAAACTGCTTGTTAAGTGGACTTTTAATCCTGGTTATTTAAAGGGATCATATGATGCTGCTAAAAAGAACATTATATGGTGTATTTGGTGTAATTAAAGGTGCCATCTGTAATGTTTGGCAAAAAAAATCAAGTCATACTACACATTCCATAACAGATGGGGGCAGTATGCCTCAATAAAGTGATTTGGTCTACTCTAGAGTAACAAACGAGAAACGGCATAGTCTCTATGCTCCGCCCCTACTTTCACAACAACACTACAGCCATAGCCGAAGCCTAACTGTGCGTTCACACCGCCGGCGTCTAGAGCGTCAAAAATCGCTCTTGCCGCTCTGCTCACGACACTGCAGAAAGATTTGTGAGCGCTCAGACGCTCTAACGTAGATCGAATGCTTATTTTGTATTTAAAGCTGCCGCAAAGCAAACAAGCTTGTTGATCTCGTGCAGACTAACCACAAGGAGTTATAAGTTAACCTCATTAAATATTGTTGTGAACGAAATATTAGGATCCTTTAATTAAAATGAACAATCTCAGACACCTTGGTCCACGTATCACTTTTAATTAATTTGTTATGTCCCTGTACGCAAACAGGGACACATCATAGATTAATACAAACGCTGAACAGCAATAATCAACCTGTCCTTTATTCTGCTTGAGAACTAATGTGCCAACTCTTAAGCATTCACCGTGAGACACACGCAATTGACTCTTTTCACATGCTTTCACGCCACACATCAATTTTTTCACGCACAGAAAAACCACGAAGCAAAGAGGACACGGAAACCAACAGACTAGACAGAGCAGGTTAGTTATGATATAATAAAATGGGTAACGTTAAGTTATAGCTAGCTAATTATCAAACGTGTCCTGTGCGAGTTATTCGTGTATTGCAAGTTGGCTGGTGGTTATGTTGCCCGCATATCGCCTCCCATGGCAGAAACTGGTATTACGACACCTGTCGGGCCGGGGCTAGTAATGCTAATGCTAATTAAGGTTGATATCTCTGCAGCACTATAACTTGACATTTTTTTAATGACATCATCGCCCTTATTTCTTCTCATTCTTTTGATGCGTGTAGGTCATGTTATGGATATTTTTACCGCAATTTTTGCATATGGCACCTTTAAACAATAAAAATTGGTCTGAAAAGCGAGGTGTGCTCTGTTTGGCCAACTATCCAGTGTGTTGTGATTGTCGAAAATGTTACGTCCCTTAACATATTGTGATGTCCTGTCTGGCCAGAGCGATGAGACATAAACATATAAAGCATTATAAACATGATATAAACATGATTTCTAGTGGTGTCCTTTCTTGGAAGCCCTCTTTTCGCTTTCTCAACAAAACAGCATCACACACCAACACAACTTTTTGATGATATGACCAGCACCTGTATGTAATCTCCGTTTGCTTTGTATTAAGTCTCATTGATGTCTAATGGAAAAAAAAGTTAAGATACTGAAGCAATATAATGTGTGATTTTAGGGCTAGTTGAGGACAGCAAGGACTTGGGTCTGTCGTTGCTTTAAAGCCTTCTGTTGTGGTTAAAGTGAAGCAAGGGGAAATTCACAGTTGCCCTGATGAATCTGTTTTGTATTTTAAATCAGCTACATGTTTATGAGCTTGATGCGTAAACACAAACAGCTGCTTACGGGCATGTACACACTCATACAGAATCCACATTTTAAGTACACATGCCTGTTTTCTCTTTTGGTTGTCCTCCCTGAAATCCTCCCCTACCCTAATCGCAAAATGTTACTTAACGCGAGCTTGCTGTCACCCGGAGAGACCGTACCAATGCATTCTGGGTAACACAATCCAGCTGTGCTTAGGAGCTGCTGACAGAAATGTGTATTTATCTGTGTGCCAATATATGTATGTATGTGTATCTCAGGACAGTAGTATTACAAGTATGCTATTTAAAGCAAACACACACACACACCTCTTTCTGTACTAGTTAATGTTAAACTATGAGTGTGTTTCTGTGTATCCCAACCCAAATTTTTACAACAGTAAGCAAGTAAGTTTTAAGCTACTATTTAGAAAAAGTAATTACACTACAACTACTCAGAATACTCAGTAGCATTAAGCAGTTAGCTAAACTACAAACAAAAATATATTTTGCTATACTATAAGCTACTAACAAAACTGTAGCAAAATATTTTTAATAGTAGCTTGTGGTGTTGCTAATACTAACAAGAATAGTTAAGGTGCGTCCCAAATGATGCACTATGCACTCATACACTATGTATGAATTATATAAGGTTATTTTGCCATTCATAATCGAAGTCTGATAGCCCCTCCCCCCCTTCGTTTCATGATTAAAGCTGCGACATTTGAGTGCATGAAGGTCCAACATTCCACACTTTTTTTTTGTGGATATTTAAGTGCTTTTTCTTTTTGCAATTTTCAGTGTTAATGTACTGATCACATTTTTTTATATTACAAAACATCGTATAATAGTGCATAAGTACGTGATTTGGGACGCACCTTTAGCTGAGCTAGAGTTTGCTAGCTGAACACGCTACTATCAAAAACTGGAGCTTAGCAGTTTAAACTGAATCAGTAAATCAATTTTGTGCTTGTACATTTAAATTAATTAACCGAATCAGTAAAATCAATACCTTTTCAGTGCTACAGTACATGTCCATATCTCTTGTTTGAAAAAGTAAATATAGATTTAAGTTGTAGTTATATATAGTTAAGTTAGTCATTTTTAGTTAGTTTAGTTAGTTCCCCAACAACTGTGTTTCAGCTGTCTCTGGACTCTCTTCATGATGATCACATTCACAAAATACACACATACTGTACTTTCTTAGCCTCTTTGTAATATTTAGTCTAATCTTTTGGCTTGGCTATATTTATTTAGAACTTCATTTAGAAGCAGCTTTTAAGGAAGGACAAAAGATGAAATTGATTCAGGAAAAAAACAAAACCCACATAAATACAAAATTCTACGTAAACTGGGTCATTCAAGGTATTTCATATTGTCTCTCTCCACTTTCCAAATCTTGTTTTATCCCATTCTCCAAGTCTTCTCTCTCATCACTGACTAATATTAAAAACATTATCGCCAGACGTAATGAGAAGTCTTAGAAGAACGCAAACGGATGTTTTCTTTTTTCATTTGCCTGGGCATTCATTCATTATTTATGGCTTACAGATAAAACAAGGCTGAGCCAAACCCAGAGGGAGTGTGTGTCTGTGTGTTGGAGTGACACCTGTGTGTTGATTTTTGGGTGTGTGTGAGCATTTCAGTGGTCTCTTCTTGTCTGACGAGAGGCTAAAAAAGTGCTGTAAATCATTATTAAAGAGTTGAAAATAATTACAATTCCATGAAAGCAGGGTCCAATACAACTGTGACTTTCATTCTATAGACAAAAAAACTACATTTATTCAAAATATATTATTTTGTGAATATGTGCGTAGGAAAGTTCTAACGAATTTTCATTATTAGCTGAACTGTTCCTACATCATCAACAATCCTTTCTGAATAGCATTCTGCAAATTCGCCTGTTATTATTAAATCAGTGACTAAGATTAAGATCACTCCGATGTGTAAAGAAAACAAAAGGTGTCTTGATGGCGTTCAGCTCTGCTTCACATCTAACCTCTTGCACCTCATGCCATTCTCGTCAAACCTGTTTTCATGTAATCATTTCTGACAGAAGATTGGCAAACAAGTACATGAACCCTGAAACAAATAAAGAAAGAGTGAGAAAGAGAAACGTCAAACCCTTCGGAGGCCACATGCCATCCTGTGATGAAGATGGATTTTTTTTTTAGGGTTATTGCAAAATTCCTGCCATGCCGGTGGGATTGTGCATATGCCAAAGAAAATAAGGAAGAATGGTAGGAGGGCAAAAGGAGAGAAAAGAAGGGAAGGTAGCAACCCGCTTTAATGAAATCACTTTAGTTTCTCTCAGAAATTCCAACAACCTGCAGAGAATCCAACCACTGTATAGCAAGAAGGAAAATGCAATACAGAGCCAAAAAATTGTTTAGAAGCAAATCTGAAATGTGTAAAACTGCAGCTAAAACAGTCACTAAAATATCACAGCTAAATATCTCTAATAAATTGGACAGGGAAACCAAAAGATTGATTTATATAACTAAGATGAAACAGTTGAATAATTATAATTTAACTAATTATAGACCTAATTGAATGCCACATCAGCTAATCACAAGGCAAACTCATACATACTCACTCTCCTTCCCATCCCTGCTGAAAAAAAAAAACAGACTTAAGCTGTTCACCTTTGGTACATGGTAGCTGGCACCAAACTAAGCTGGTTATCAGCACTCAAGCTGATTTTTAGAAAGCGATGACTAGCTTGGACCAGCTAATAAGTAGAAATCATGTTCTAAAACACAAAAGAGTCAAACAGAAACATTATGAGATCAGATTAAAACAGAATAGAATGAGTAAATATAATCACTAGACTATGAGCAAATATAAATCACAAGCCTTCCTAATAACCAGCCATAGCCCTTCTAGGCGAGGAGAGAAAAAATAGGCATAGAAATATATAGATGGTTGATGTGAGAAAATGGGGGTCACAAAAGGACAGAATAAAAGGATGAAAAGAGTGAGTGTACTTGCCAATCGAATACTTGTTCATCTCCCTCAATAGACTGGCCCTTTAGCAGCCAGGACTCTTGTTGGAACAGTAAACTATTCTTTGTACTCACAAACACACATTGTTACCTTGAAGATGGCAGAGGCTTAGCCTAGCCCTTTGTTCACCGGGAAATCAAAGCGATTTTTGAACAATCAGCAAAAAGGGACACACACAAAATGACATAAGGACTTTCATTGAAAATTAAGGGGCACCACTTTTAGAAACCTATTTATGTTCAGACAATCTAAGTTGTGTCGATGGAGAATCGAAACATCGAAACGCTGGGTGGGCTGCTCTAAGGACATATTCTGGGATGAGGTCTAAACTCTCTGAGATGAACTCATTAAGCAAACACTGGAAAGAGTGAAACTGAGTGCAAGGCAGGTCAACAGACATACGGTCAGCTGGACCATACAACACAGCCATTATTAGATGATCTCAGAAAATAATGAAGGAAAATAAAGACAAAAGTTATTTGGCCACACCATGGTACAAGCTTAAATTATAGTGCAGAGTCATGCACCTACAGTATTTATTCATTTTAACTGAGATGCCAGTGACTAATTAAGAATTGACTCAAAATAACTTATAAAAAAACTTTTTTCTGCAACATTTCAGACCAAGCTTCTTCTTTTTTTTCACAGTACTTGTAGAGTGTACTGTAAATATCAAAGGCATCACAACTGAATGATTGCTCTGCAGGATGGTTGCTGTTTTCTCTGTGTAAGGATAGAGTTTCAAAGCCTTTACAAAAGCTTCAATTGTGCCTTTTCCTGCTTGTATAAATGAGCCATGTGAAGGAATTGTTCAAAACTGGTTTTGCTTCAGGACTCAAATGTTAGATTTCACATGGTCCTGAAAGAGTACCGAAATGGTTTAGCATGGACAAGCATCTGAACATCAAACACTGAAATGTTTATTATTAATGTTACCATGATTTGTATAGGACAGGGGTGTCCAACCCTGCTCCTGGAGGGCCAGATTCCTGCAGAGTTTAGCCCCAATATGATCCAGCACTGATAGTTTATAGTAGAGGTTCTGAAAACCTTGAATTGCTGTTTCAAGTGTGTTTAATTACGGCTGGAGTTAAACTCTACAGGACTGCAGCCCTCTAGAAGCAGGACTGGACACCATTGTTAAAAGTCCAATAATGTGCCAACTCATATATACAATAACAATATCATTTTAGTTTTGACATTGGGTTTCTATTTTTTTCTATTGCAGGATTCAATCACTAAGGCCAGTAAGTAATCGACGATGCGGCCGTTATCTCCCCTATCTCATCTCATTTTGTTCCACCTACTGTGCGGATCTCTGAGCAGCAGATGTCCTCAAGAGTGCTCATGCAGCACCGGTGATTCTATCTTCTGTGTCCAGAAGAACTTGAGCTACATTCCTCGTGGCCTCCCCTCCTCCACAATGTACCTCTATGTGTTTCAGAACAACATCAACACCTTGCAAAAGCAGGGTTTTGTAGAGCTTGGCAAGCTTGGAATGCTGGACTTGAGTCAGAATGCACTCACTCAAATCCCTGATGGGGTGTTCAGCCCACTCTCCTCTCTAAAAAACCTGGATCTCTCCTCAAACCAAATTACCTACATTTCCAAAGACAGCTTTGCTGGACTGGTCAACCTGGAAAGGCTGTATCTCTACAGCAACCAGATTCAGAGCATTCACCCAGCTGCCTTTGAGGGACTAGAGAACCTACTTGAGCTAAAGCTACAGGGGAATCAGATTAGAGATTTGCCAGCTCTGCAACTGCCCAGACTGCTCCACTTGGACCTTAGTTATAATAGTATCCCACCTATTGGACCTGAAGATTTAAAGACACCACACCTTGAGTCTCTTAAAATAGCTGGACTGCGGCTGACCAGTCTGGATGAGGAGCTGTTAAGCAGTCTAGTGAACCTACATGTTCTGGATGTTTCCCAGAACCTGCTCGTAGAGATACAACCTACGCTGAAGGACATGGGGGGCCTACGAAACCTCAATTTAACTGGCAATCCTTTGCGATCCCTTAAACAAGAAGACTTCCAAAATCTGGTTAATTTGCTAGAGCTTGACTTGAGCAACCTTAATTTGCAAGGCTTCCCCGAGGGCTTCTTCAACATTTTCCCCAAACTTGAGAAGCTCACTGCAGCTGAAAACCCCTTTAACTGCCTCTGCCCACTGGCCTGGTTTCCAGTATGGCTAAAGGATGCAAATGTAGAACTGTTGAGAATAGAGGAGACTCGTTGCCACTTTCCACCAGTAAACTCAGGAGAGGTTTTGGCGAAATTGGAGCATAAAGATTTTGGCTGTCCCACAACGACCACTGAGTTAACAAGCACTGGGACAAGTAGTACTACAAGCAAGCCCACAAACTCCACCACACCATCAAGCACAACACACGCCATTTCCCCGGAGCCACCAAGTGAGATGCCCTCAGACACAGACAGCATCCCTCTTTCCCATTCCACTGCCTTCCCCAAAGAAATCATAAAAGATTCTGAAGAAGAAGACATCATGTGCCCTTCCAATATCTGTCTGAATGGTGGAACATGCATGTTTGACTCAAATGGGGGGGTTCTTTGCCTGTGTCCTCCTTCAATGTCAGGACTCTACTGTGAGACGCAAAACCCAAGCTTCCTTACTTCGCCTTCACCTAGAGTTTCTATCGAGACCATTGCTACAGTCCAGCCCAACACAATCAGCTCACTTCATATAACCAGTACTTCCATTTCATTAGACCTTCACCATTACATCCACACAAGAATGCACATCCGTGGAATCCGTCTGACTTACCGAAACTTGTCAGGCCCAGACCAGCGGCCAATACATCTCAATGTGCCTCCAACTTACCCCGAATACACGCTTAGAGGGCTACAGCCAAATAGCACCTATTCTGTATGTGCCAGCCCTCTGGGAGAGCCTGTCCATGTCTCGGCTAGTGCCTGCATGGAGGCTCGCACAGCAGGAATCCCATCCTTCTCCCAAGAGCCAAGTGTTGACAAGACCCAAACCTCTTCCTCTCTCATACCAATCATGACCGCTGTGGCAGTGGTGATGGTTGTGGCCATTATAGCTACTGTGGTAGTCATCCACCGCAGGAGGAGATCCAAGGCTCCAGTAGATATGGACTTACATGAGACATCTCCTCTGGAGTTAGAGGGAATGAAAACCAGTCCAGAAAATGGTCTGACACATCCAAAACAACCCAACATCACCCCTTGCCCATCAATAGTGCAAAGTAGCTTGGAATACGAGGCACCTTTAATACAAGGGCACTGTCCAGCCAACAATAATGTAGCTTGTATGAAACCTTTGTATGTGTAAAAGCCATATTGCGCTATTCATACCTCCAGCCCACAGAAGGCAATGTGCTCCATGACTCCTGCAGGCGGGTGCTATGCAGACACTAGATATACTCTGGTGGGCTGATGAACATTTTAATGCATCCCAGCCAAACACTTAAACTGACCGCCAGTATTTAAACCAGGTGCATTTTCCTTCAACATTTTTTTTCTACAAATGCCTTTAAGTGCCTTTCATTACCATAAATATCAGACTTTATCAAGAATGTCTTTCTAAGAAGAGGCCAGACATTACTGGACACAGTGTTGATAGGCTGGAAAACAGTTTGTTTTAGAGGTAGCTTTTTAATTGTGTGGCTGGCTCTGGAAGTGGTAAACAGGAGTCAAAAGGTCATGCCTGGATGCCTTGACTTTTTTTGTTTTGTCCAGAAACAAATTGCACTGATAAGAGACACTGGGACTGTGGGAAGAGTTGCCCATAGAAGCTGAAAAAGATCAGCGTCTTAAAAGATGCTTCAAACATGTTTTATACAGCATCAATGCATCCCTCTGCTCCATCTGTCCTGCACAGGAGAATATTTGCTGTGAAAAAAACATAATGAAGAGACATTTTCTTAATTTGTCTAGTTTACGCTGTTATGTTAAAGCTGTGTTATGATGTTTTTGTATTTTTAAAGAAACAGTTCACAAAAAAAAAAAAAAATCTGTTATTTACTCACCCTCATGTCTCTCCAAACCCCTTTGATAGGATCAAAAAAATGACCTATTGTAGAAAGAAAGCCACACAAGTTTGGAATGAGATTAGGGTGTGTAAATGAAAACAGAATTTTCATTTTAGGTGAACTTCTCCTTTAAGTTCCATTTGTATGTCCTTTTTTGTGTTTTAGTTGGGTTTGTTTTGTCTTGTAAACATGAGACTGTAGAAAACATTCTTCCTCCACTCGCTTGAGTGCAGCAAGTTAAAATGCTTTTACTTCTGAATGAAAACAAACTCACTTTCCATAAGTGAAGTCTTCATCCTGCGTCTGACAAAAGAAACACTTCGCAAGACTATAAACACCCGCAGCCACTTTTGACCTCAAACAAATTCCACACATTAACAAACACACTAGTACTATCTAAGGATATGGATAACAAATGATTTTAACAAAGCTGTTCTTTTTTTTTTTTACATGACAGCTTTCTAAATATGTCTTCTAGTCTAGAATCAGACTGGGCCCCAAACATAGCCAAACTAGGGGAAGGCTTCAAAGACAGTTTTTGTATTGGTTGCCAAGCTGAATGCAGATGGCTTTGCTCTTTGCCCAGACTTTGAAAACTTAAACGCGTACCGTGGTACAGTGGGGTCCTATGGTATCAAGAGTGTACTAGTGATGGCATCTGGTGGAAATACCTGGTACTTTAGTATATACTAGGCTACAATGCCAAAAAGCTAATTAAGCTAAATTAATCACCTCAGCTTCTACATGAATCTTCAGTAAAAATTTTCTTCAGAAAAGAATATAACAAGACCCGTGTAAAACGAGACTGATAGTTTTTCTCTGTGAAAGTGCGAAAGTGTCAAAGCCAAAAGTTTTATTGTAGAATTGCATGTTTATGAGCATTATCAGCGCAGTAAAGCAGTGTTAAGAGAAATGGAGCCAGTAATCTAATCCAAAGTGAAGAAAGGTCAATTGTCAAACTCCGCCCACTCTCAACAGCCCCTTTTTAGCCCTGCGCTACATATTTGTGACAGTATGTGCACTGAAGATGTCAGCGTCTAGCACCTCTTAATGTTTGAACTGGAAAGAGGAACAGCTTTACACAGCATGAGGGGCTTTCAAATATTTGAAACGTTTTCAAAACCGCTTTTAAGTCCCATGCTTACATTGGGATGCTTGTTGTTTCTCTCTTTTGTTGTGCGCAAAGCCAAGTCTTCTCTTTTTTTGGATGTAAAAATGTGTACTCTTTGGAAGAAAAATCTGTTGAGAAAATAAAATGGAAAAACCACTCTTCTGTGACTGCTGAAATGATATTATTTTCGGAGCTGTTCTTGATTTTAAGGTTTAATCCTGAATTTTGAGAAATGTTCATGAATGATCTAAAATATTGAGCGAAATTAAGCTACAAACTGAGCAAAAACAGGGTTTGTTTTGTCATACTGACCAGCAAAGAAAAGCAACAAGAAGAAAAACCGAGCTAATGGCCTCCACGTCTCGTTTTGTTCATGTTCTTTTTTAAGAAATGCAGTATTTGTATGTTGTTGCAGAATGACAACATTTCAATAAGACGGGACTTAAATGAAGACTTTAGCAAGAGTTTAAACTCTAGAGAAAAAGTTCATCAAGACCCAAGAGTCTAAGATGAAATGAAGACAAAGACAATAATGTTTCTGCAGCAGAACATGTAGTTAATTTGTAGCACATTCGTGTGGATTGTATGTCGCAGCACACTTTTGAAAATGTCCCAATGGACGCTATTCAAAATGAGTCTAAAATCACTTACAAAATGAAATGCAGCAGTGCGTCAAATGTGGTTCCCATTACACAGCGCTCAGTAGGGAGAACGGCAAAAGAGAGGAATTTTATTTATTTGAAAAGGCTGGTGCTGATACAGAGGCAGGGTTGCAGGGGGTCACAACGTGGAGGAAGGTATAGAAAGAGGAGGTGTGTGGAGTGTAAGGAGGCATGGGGATGTGGGGGATGGATGGAATTTGAGTTGAGACTGATGGTTGGGTCTGATAATGGCTCAGATGGGCCCCTCGTTCAGCGGCCCCCTCCTGCACTCATATACAGGTCAGCGCTGGCAGATATACAGCTCTTCACTTCTCAGAGCAAATCTGAGGTTGGAGGGGAAAGAGAGCGAGGGAGATGAAAACAGAATAACAAGACAATGAATCAGGTTGTGTGGACCATTAACTGAAAAGACAGATAAGATCAAGTGGACTTAAATGCTAAATTGCCGATGACTATCAAAAAAATTAAAACTTAATTAAAAACCATATAGACAAAACTGAATAAAAATGTCAAAAACATAAGTAATAAAAATTAATGTAACTTAAACTATATATATATATATATATATATATATATATATATATATATATATATATATATATATATATATATAAATGACAGTAACCGAGGAAAGGTTTGCTGAATTGCAAAAATTAGAACCAAATATATTAGAAAAAACTATTTCATGAATAATGCAGTTTAATCTGCCACTTCAAAGCTCTTTAAAATCATGACTGTCAATAATTTTAGTGTTCATCAGCTGGAAAATTTGTTCTCAAAGTGATTCTATAAATATCCTTCCCCTCTGTTGTCTTTGTGGTTCAGACTTAAAACCCTTTTGCAGAAATGAGATCACACGCATGTTTTTTTTTTTTTTTTTTGTGGTTTTTTTTTTTGTTGTTGTTTTTTAATAAGCCTCGGTTGGTTTGCAGATGGCAACAACTGTTAAGGTAAAATATGGTGAGTAATTTAAAGTTTATCTGTATGATAAAGTAAAGTAGGTTACGTATGACGTGTGCAAGGGTACCAAGAAGAGACGAGACGTAACTGTCTGAATACATGGAACTGACTTCTGAAAACCTCATCCAGGGGTTTAATTCATCCATCTAAAAAAGCAGTCAATACTCAATAGAAATGATTTACACGAGCTGTTTTAACAAGAGAGCTGTGTGAGGCTGTTACGATTATGGATTAAGATATCAAAGCCTAAGAGAGCTTAGTCCAGCAGTGCTCCTTTAATTGATGATAGCTCTGAACACACAAAAGACATTTTGAAGAATGTTGGCCGCCAAACATTTGATGATAGCCACTGATTTCCAAAGTATTTTCTTCCATACTGTCAATCGCTACCATCGACTGTTTGATTACCAACAATCTTTCAAATATCTTCTCATAGAGGATAAATGATGAAAGAAATACAGTTTTGGGGTGAACAGCCCCCTTTAATATCGTACATCTTAAATGTATCTTGATTTAAGAATGTTAAGATATTTGTACTGGAAAACAAGATAAAAATACTGAGTAAGAAAGTCCTATTTTGCAGTATACTATAATTAATTATAAGTGACATTTATTATGAATGCCAAGCCTAAATATACACACCATAGATGTGCACTACCTCATTTCTCCTCCACCGGCATGGACGAAGACTCTGTAACATACATTACTTGCCTCAGGGCTCGTACCATTGCCTTTGCTGTTCACATCTGACCTTTAACCCCCTGCAATAAGGTGCGCTGCTGAGTCGTGACAGGGACATTCTCATGCACACATGATGGGGAATGCCGTGGTTTTTAGGCACAAGACTACTTGTTGCAGCAACCACTAGACTTTCCATATCTATAGTAGCTGCTCCGAGCCTCTGGGCTACAAGGTTAAATTTAGCTGCAAAATGGCCACCCACAATATAAACCCCCTTTTATGGGCGCAAGTCGAAGCAATGTAATTCAGGTAAAGACATGCCTGAGGCTGTGAGTGAGGGGAGGGTGTGTAGCGCCGTAACTGTCGTGGTCCGTATGCCAATTACAAACCCCTTCTGACAAGCAGATGCATGCCGCATGATGTAAACGGCTAATAAATGCAAAACAGACTGGAGATTTCCTTAGATCTGCAAAAATGATAGTATTGGAAGCTCTAGGAAAGACAGATCATTCAGTAATGTTTTGCATCAGCTTTTTGTGAAATTTATATTCTTAAGAAAAAAAAACTATTAGTAAACGAAAACTTAACGTTTAAAAAAAATCAACATTTTAAAAGATATTAAAAACGTTAAAATACTTCAAATATAAATACAGAAAGATATGTGCTTTTAAAAGAGTGTATAGTTTACTATTATTTATAGTATTTATTAGAGCATTTTATCATTATTTTTATGTCATCAGCTTCCATTGTATTTTTAGTTGAAGTAATTTTGTTATTTGCTTTTGTTTTTATGTTTCTGCTTAGCTTGAATTAATTTATATTTTATTTAAATAATGTTATTACTTCACCTTTAACTTATTTTGCTAACACTTTGCAATAAGTTTCCATTTGTTAGCATTTTTAACTACATTAGTTAAAATAAACAATAAGATAACATTAATAACGATACTTCTAAAGCATTTATTTATTTTAGTTAAAAGTTGAGTCCAATATTTACTAATACATTATTAAAATCAAAAGTTGTAACTATTAATATTGTTTAATTGCCTGTTTTTTTTTTTCTTTTAGAGATTTTTCTAAAATATATAATCATCTCACCTAAATGTTTGAAAATGAAGTGCATTTTTGTATTTACATTGGGGCAATTATTGCACGATAGCTTCTACTCAGTGTAAGTGCTGAATGGTTTAAACACTGGCAAGACTTAAAAAGAAATGCAAATGATAAACTTACAGTATAGTGACAATGCAACACTTCATCAATTTATGCAAGTAACAATTCCTGTGTCTGTGCAGCTCGCTGACAGAAAGTTTTCAAATTACTTTGTAAGTTATTTAATAAAGAACTATGAATTATACCTCACCTTCAGCATTATACTTATTTTTCACTTTACTGGTATTTCACGTTTAAAATGCCTCTCAATCCTGTAAAACCTGATGTGCAGGTCATTTTTACAGGTATAAGTGTCATTGTAAGTTTGAGGTCAAGGCCAGTCAAATTCCAAAGTCTTCTCATGTGCAGGTGCGTGGAATCCCAACTTCAAGGTTCATAGCACAAATTAAAGAAATACAAACACTTGTCATGGCCTTGGAAGTGCCCATATCTCTTTATATCACAGGACTGGCCAGATATCCTCTCAATTACCCATCTGTCCACAGCACTCGCTGTTAAACACAAAACCCTTTCCCTCAGAGACAGAAGATAATGTGCTTAACCGTATGTTCGCTTCCTCTGGTACTAGATTGAATGTGCACTGGGGAAAGAAAGAGTACAGGAGAAATAATGACGTTTACATCTAAAAATGTTTATCTACAGTACATTTACGTGGCCGCTAACGTATGATAACAAAAGTTATTAAATAAAGTTATGAAATATAAAAGGAGTTAGTATGCTGATAGCTAAGGTATGAGCTATTTAGGATTATGTGGACATAAGTCATATATTACATTGCTTTCTTCACATTTTGACATTTTCATATTGAAATGTAGTAAAGAAAAATAGTTAAAAAAAACAACATTTTGTGCTTTTGGGCCGTTTATTTACACAACAATAGTTTTTTGTTGAACTGAAACCTCAACCTTTTGAAAATGTGTTTCAAAGTTTCAAAACAATGCTGTTATCGTCCCTGTGTAAACCTCAAAAGCGCAAAAGATAACTGTCACGGATCCAGCCAACCAACCAGCGTCAGACCCTACAGCTCAACCTTCCCGTTCCTCCTCACCTGAGTATTAAGTCATTGCACCTGCCGCTGCCCAATCAAGACGTGCATATAAACCCGCACTCACAGACTCCTAATCGTCTGGTCTCGTCTATCGCGTATGTGAAAGACTTACCCGACTCTTGATCTCCAGTTCTCAGATCCTCTTCGTCCTCATCGACGTCATCTTCTGCCGTTGGTCAGTTGCCTACCATTCTCCTCTGCCCTGAAGTACACCAGGACTTGCTTAGTGGAAGTTTATAAGTCTCTCGGATACTGGGCTTTCACATCCGTTCATCTCTGCGGTGTTTCCCCAATCGAGTATTCTCTCTTCATTAAAAATCTGTGAATTCTCATCTTGTCTCCTGTGCTTCAGTGGTGTGTGACAGAAGACCAGACCCCTATTTCACGAAGATATGGACCCCAGTTCTCCGACCACGTCACAAATCGATCCATTTGCCGAACTCGTGAATCAGCTCCGGCAGTCACTCTTTCCTCCAGGCGCCGCTTCCTCACCTGAACTGCCGACCGGTCCTATGGCCCTACCAGCGCCGTTCAGTGGCGCGGCGGAGAATTGCAGCGGCTTTTTACTGCAGTGCACCTTATTGTTTGAGATGCAACCTCAGTGCTTCCCCACAGATAGAGCCAAGATCGCATTTATTATCTCACTGCTCTCTGGCCGTGCTCTCCTGTGGGCTAAAACCATCTGGGAACAAGCTGGGCCTGCAACTCATACCCTGGAAACCTTCGTAACACATTTTAAGGAGGTATTTGATCAATCTGCAAACTCCCTTTCTGTACATGACCAATTATATCACCTAAAGCAGGGAAGATCCTCGGTGGCGGAGTATGCAGTGAAGTTCCGCACCTTAGCAGCTGCGAGCGGATGGAATGAGGCTGCTCTCATCACAGCTTATAGACAGGGGCTATCCCCATCTCTCCGATTACATCTCGCCATCTATGATGATAGCTTTGGTTTGGAGAATCTGATCCAACGTTCTATCCGGGTAGCCCAGAGGCTAGCAGCATGTGATCTGGGATTGCCCGCGCCTCCTACTTCACCTACCACCACCGCAGTAGCCCTATCTTCCCCAGTGCAATATCCTTCAGCATCAGCCATCGAACCGATGCAAGTTGACTCCTTCCATCTCTCACCTGCTGAACGTCAAAGACGGCTGCAACAACACCTGTGTCTTTACTGTGGAGCAGATGGTCATCTCAGGTCTGAATGCCCCGTTCGTCCACCTCGTCCAGCGGTGAGTAGCCTGACCTCTAGGGCTGAAGTTGTATCATTAGTCTACTTTCCTGTATCGGTGATCTCTGGCCCCAACTCCTTTTCAGCGAAGGCCCTCATTGACTGGGGCTCCGCGGGAAACTTCATTTCCAGACACCTCGTCAGCCAGTTCCACATCCCACAAATCCCTTGCCAGAAGATGAATGTACACTCCATTCTGGGGAAACCTCTCGGAAAAGGTATTATTTCTCACTGTACACCATCCCTTACCCTACGCATTGGGGTAACCCATTATGAAAGGATCTCCTTGCTGGTGCTGGATGGATCAACAGCAGATATCATCCTGGGACGCCCTTGGCTTAGGCAGCATAACCCTCACCTTTCCTGGACTACTGGCGACATCCTCTCTTGGAGCGCCTCCTGCTTTGAAAGTTGTCTAAAACTTCCTACTAGACCCTCTTCCCCTACTAGATCAACCCAGTTACTCCTCCAGGCCACAACCATCGAGAATCCCCTAGGTCAGCATGATATAGCAGTCCCAGAGGAGTATAGCCCATTCCGGGATGTTTTTAGTAAGCAACTCGCCACCCGTTTGCCCCCGCACAGACCATGGGACTGTGCTATTGAACTGCTGCCAGGTGCAACCCTACCTAAGGGAAGAGTGTATCCCCTATCCATCCCAGAACAGAAGGCCATGGAAGAGTATGTAGAAGAGGCTCTTCGTCAGGGTTACATCCGCCCTTCTACATCCCCTGCCGCTTCCAGTTTCTTCTTTGTAGCCAAGAAAGACGGAGGCCTAAGACCATGCATTGACTACCGGGCCCTTAACAAGCAGACCGTACTGTACAAATATCCCCTTCCCCTGGTACCAGCGGCACTCAAGATGTTGAGAGAGGCGTCCATTTTCACCAAGCTAGACCTGCGCAGTGCGTACAACCTCATCCGGATACGGAGGGGGGATGAATGGAAGACTGCCTTCATCACACCTTCAGGGCACTATGAGTACAGGGTCATGCCATACGGACTAGCCAATTCACCCTCCGTATTCCAGGCCTTCATGAATGAGGTATTCCGGGACTACCTACATCGGTTTGTGATCATTTACATAGATGACATCCTCATATACTCGCAGAACGAGGCCGATCATCGTCTCCATGTGGCACAGGTCCTCCAAAGACTTAGGGATAATCACCTGTACCTCAAAATCGAAAAATGTGAGTTTCACCGCTCCTCTATTCAGTTCTTGGGCTACATCATTGATGCCAGGGGAATACAAATGGATCTGAAGAAGGTGGAAGCTGTCCGGCAGTGGCCCATTCCCACTTCGACCAAAGAACTCCAACGATTCTTGGGTTTTGCGAATTTTTATCGCCGCTTCATCTGTAACTTTAGTACCTTAGCAGCTCCCCTCACTTCCCTCCTACGGAAGACACCCAAGCATCTATCATGGTCTCCAGCAGCATCTCAGGCATTCTCCCAGCTAAAATTAGCCTTCACTACAGCTCCCACTTTGATCCACCCTAACGCGGAGTTACCCTTCATTGTTGAAGTTGATGCCTCTACGACAGGTGTGGGAGCGGTGTTATCACAACGGGTGGGTGTCCCACCGAAGCTCCATCCGTGCGCCTTCTTCTCCAAGAAGTTATCCCCGGCGGAGCAGAATTATGATATTGGCAATCGAGAACTGCTAGCCATCAAACTAGCATTGGAAGAATGGCGTCACTGGCTGGAGGGAGCCAATCATCCGTTTGAAGTCATCACTGACCATCGCAACCTAGAGTACCTCCGGGAAGCTAAACGCCTAAACCCTCGTCAAGCCAGATGGGCATTATTCTTCACCCGGTTTAAATTCACAGTGACGTATCGTCCAGGAACAAAGAATCAAAGGGCCGACGCCCTTTCCCGCATTCATGCCCCAGACCAACCCACCAGTCTACCAGAATCCATTCTCCCTCCAGCCATCATCGTCAGTCCCATCCATTGGGCTCTAGATGATCAGATCGCCCAAGCTACTCTTACTGAACCTGCTCCACCGGGAGTCCCCGAGGGTCTGACCTATGTCCCATCAGCTCTAAGACTGTCCCTCATGAACTCAGTACACTCTTCCTTAGGGTCAGGACACCCAGGGAGCCAACGAACCCTCTCGCTCATCCGCAACAGATATTGGTGGCCTGGCATGACCAGAGATATCAAACGCTTTGTTCAAGGATGTTCTACCTGTGCCATCTCCAGCGTACCACACCATCTTCCCGAGGGGAAGTTACTTCCACTGCCTATCCCTCGCCGACCCTGGTCACACCTAGGAGTGGATTTCATTTCGGATCTGCCCAACTCTAACTCCTACACTTGTGTTCTGGTGGTGGTAGATCGTTTCTCAAAGGCCTGTCGCCTTATTCCACTAAGGGGTCTGCCATCAGCAATGGAGACTGCTGAAGCCCTATTCAATCAGGTATTCCGGAACTATGGGCTACCCGAAGACATAATCTCGGACCGAGGACCTCAATTTATTTCCAGAGTTTGGAAGGCCTTCTTCTGTCTCTTAGGTGTATCAGTTAACCTAACATCTGGTTACCATCCGCAATCGAATGGGCAGACTGAAAGGAAGATTCAGGAGATCGGACGCTTCCTAAGGTCGTACTGCCATGGCCACCAACATACTTGGAGCCGGTATCTTCCCTGGGCCGAGTACGCTCAAAACTCTCTCCGCCAGTCCACCACAGGCCTAACACCTTTCCAATGCGTGCTTGGCTTCCAGCCACCTCTGTTCCCCTGGTCAGGAGAGCCCTCTGAGGTCCCAGCAGTCAACTATTGGTTTCAGGAGAGCGAGAGGGTCTGGGACTCAGCACATGTCCATCTGCAAGGGGCAGTTAGGAGGCACAAGATCCAGGCAGACATTCACAGAGCAGTAACACCTACATACCTCCCTGGACAGAAGGTCTGGCTCTCTACTAGGGATATACGCCTCCGGCTGCCCTGCCGGAAGCTGAGTTCCAGATACATGGGGCCATTCACTATTTTAAGGCAGATCAATCCTGTCACTTATCGTCTAAAATTACCTCCAAATTGCAGAATTACCCCTACCTTCCATGTATCTCTACTAAAACCTCACCGACCTTCTCTTCTCCCTTCTCCCACAGGGTCTGATGTGGCTGAGGTACCTCCTCCTCCAATCGAACCGGAGGAAGACCCCATCTACACCGTACGGACCATCCTGGATTCACGGCGACGAGGAGGCCAACTGGAATATCTCATTGACTGGGAGGGTTTCGGTCCTGAAGAAAGGTCCTGGATTCCACATGAGGATCTTCTAGACCCTGCCTTACTCCAAGAGTTCCACACCAATCACCCCGATCGCCCAGCACCCAGAGGAAGAGGCCGTCCTCGTCGCCACCATCATCGGGCTTCAGGAGCTGCCCCTGGAGGAGGGGGTACTGTCACGGATCCAGCCAACCAACCAGCGTCAGACCCTACAGCTCAACCTTCCCGTTCCTCCTCACCTGAGTATTAAGTCATTGCACCTGCCGCTGCCCAATCAAGACGTGCATATAAACCCGCACTCACAGACTCCTAATCGTCTGGTCTCGTCTATCGCGTATGTGAAAGACTTACCCGACTCTTGATCTCCAGTTCTCAGATCCTCTTCGTCCTCATCGACGTCATCTTCTGCCGTTGGTCAGTTGCCTACCATTCTCCTCTGCCCTGAAGTACACCAGGACTTGCTTAGTGGAAGTTTATAAGTCTCTCGGATACTGGGCTTTCACATCCGTTCATCTCTGCGGTGTTTCCCCAATCGAGTATTCTCTCTTCATTAAAAATCTGTGAATTCTCATCTTGTCTCCTGTGCTTCAGTGGTGTGTGACAATAACATTATTTAGTTCTAACAAGTATGTTTTTGCTTAAAACTTACCAAAATTGTAAATAATTCTTTTATAAGAGACTTGGTGTTGTTTCCAAATAAAAGTAAAGATATCGGCATCGGCTATCAGCCAAAATGCATCAAACAATATCGGCAAATATCGGCAAAGGTAAAAATAAAATAAAATTGTGTATCTAATAAAAACAGATTTGCAGAAGCAACCATGCTATTTTTAGCTTTAGCATTTCTTTAGCATTTCCATGGTATCACAGGTACAATGCTGTATCAGGTGAGCTATCGAGCAAGTTTACTTTGTCAAAAAATCCATACATATGGAGATGGTTATGGGACCCAAATGTCAAACGCATTAGTTTACAAATAATGCGCTATGGTAAAAGCATTTTGAGGTCATTACATACTATTGTGCAAGAAACAATAAAAAATAAGTCTTTAATAATTGATAATTTGCCCGTGTAATCCTTATGTGTGTAAAAAGGAATAAAAGTTGTTTGTGTTTTACTGCCTATAGACAGTAACGGTAATGATTTGTATTTTAGGTTAATTTTTGGGTTGAAAAAATTGTAGGTAGAGGCACTATTTTTCCACTTATTTTTCTAACTGTATCACAACAAAAATGTATTACATGCTTTTTTTGAGAGTGATATTATCTTCACGAAAGCCTGAGCACGTTTCAGAGTTCTCCCATTCTGAAATATGAATTTAAATGTTCTGGTCAAACAATCATTGAGATCTCTGTGAGAAACAAGCAGAGAGGAAAGATGCTTGGCATATCCCATAGTCCTCAACCTTTCCGGACAATTTCGCTTTCTCTCTGGGGAAAAGCTCAAGTACATGAGAAAGAGGCTGCCAAACTTGCAAACTCTTCACGAGGGCCTCACACTACTCGGCTCATAATGAAAACCATCCGTACGACTTTCCCAGCCACTGCAGAACTCAAGACCAGAATGACTTTACACAAAAGCTCTTTATCTATTAAAGTTCATTGAGATTCTGCACCGTGAACTCCAGATGTTACCAGTGCCACACGTCCACATATCACTCTTTATCACAAAATACACCCAAGAGACAGATGAGAATCAATCACTGGGCCTAAAACAGATGTTTGCTGAACGTCACAGATTGGTAAAGTGCTTCCATCGGAAGGGTGATGATTGGGAAAAAGGTTCAGTCAAGTGGGCTAAGATTAGCCAAGCTTCAGGATCAAATAACTTGAGTAAACATGAATGTTATCAAGATCCTGTCCATGTTCGCTTTTCCAAAGCCTCTGTCAGTGAACTGAATAAACCAGACTTTTCTCTCCAAAGTGTGGTTGTCCACATGAAATATTTTTGTATCACCAATATACTATTATAGACTTTATTAATATTTAGATCTGTCTTTCATAGGAAAATCTCAATGCGGCCCTCAATTCGAAAGACGGACGGGCGATAAACAAGGGTGAAGGAGAGAAAAGGAAAGAGAATGGGAGGGTTGATGTATGTGTCATATACAGTGCCAGAGATTATAAGTGAGGAACTCCAGACGTCAGCGTTTGATTGCAGTCTGTATGAAACGAGGATCGTTTACACCTGAGTGTGACATATATATACACACACACTCGGAGGTCAGTGAACAGATGCCTCATAACCTTTGACCCGAAACCAAACAAACATTGTGAATCACAGACATTGATGCCTGCAGCCCACCTACACTTCACACACACTGAAGCTGTCTTACACATCACATTGACTTCTCGCAATGGCAGGGGGTGAATAATTAGGATGATGAAATTCAAATCGGCTGCTGGGACTGGAAACATGCTTCATCTATAGTGGAGAATGTTCAGGCCAAGTGTGTTTGCAGCGTTACTGTTAAAGTTGTACAGTACACTCTTAAAAATAATGGTTCCAAATGTTTTTTGCATTGATGCAGTGAAAGAACCATCTTTGGTTCCTTGAAGAAGAAAGAAAGAAAGAAATACAGGTGTGGATCAACATGAGGGTTGAGAACATTTGCATTTTTGGACAGTTTTTCCTGAACTTGATTTACATTTGTATTTTTTTTTTTCATTGGCACATGTTTTCATACAAATGAGAACTTTAGTTAACAAATGTTAGCATGTTACTCTGCACTATGATATCACCTTTCCAGATGCTGAAAAATATAATCACATTTTCCTTCCCTTTTCTCATTAAATTATATTTCTCCAATCTGTGCTGAATTTGAGAGCCGTGGCTCATGGAAAATATCATACTCCATCATGCGATGTGATCAGCACTTGGACAGGAACGTTTTTTTGTTTAAACTACATATAATTGGGCTTTCTAGTAGGACAGATTAATCAGGAAACATCTATTTTTTTCTCTGACAAGGACTGTTTTTAGCTGTTAATAGGCTCTCATGGATTTTTGCAAGAGCAGATTTTCATTAATCCTTGCTGGGGAACACAGTATGTTCTTCTTCATGTTTCACTCATCTTATAACTCTTCACATAAACACCTTGATGTCTCCATTGGGGAACATTGTTGAAAGAAAGTGAATGCGAGTCAAAAAGTTATAAAAGAAATCGCTTAAACATTTGCACCTGTTGGGGAATGTTTAAAAACAACAACGAACATACAATAAAAAGCAGAGCACAGCATGATAAACATTTAGTCAGAACGAGATGCTAATAAGGTTGAATCAACAATGAGGGTTTAATTTTATCTCAAAAAACAAACTTACATGTGCAGAAAGGCTGGAAAGATTTAGCTTGTTGAGATAAGAAAGTTCCGGCCATTTAAAATAAACGGTTATGATATGAAGAGCTAAATCAAGGTTAGATATAAATCATAATGCAAAAAAAAAAAAAAAAAAGTTTCTCCAATTATTCCACAATGACTGTGATTACATGGAGTACAATATTCCAATATAAACCAGAATTTGGTCAACTTCTGATTAAGTCATAACCAGATTAAGTATATATTTTAATCATAAGATATCTGAATATAACAGAATTTGGGCTCATGAAAACATATTTTTTCGAATATCTGTAAATTAATTCTTACACATGAAACATCATATTTACATAAGAAGACAGCAGACAAGAAAGTGTATGTCTTTGTGAAAAATAATTACAGTAAGTTTATTTGTGTTAAACAGCCTCATGGATGGGCCTTGGCCAATGAAAGCTGCCATAGATTCCAGACCTTCAGCTAACAGTTTGAAGGTCTGGCTTTGCGAGACGCCTCACCTGAACCAGTGTTGCCAAGTCCGCGGGTTGAAGTGACCCCAATCCCAATAGCATTATATTTAGCCCCTTAAATGCTTATTTTAGGAAGGCAACCCTGCCAAAAGATGTGTATTTTATCCTCCAGAGCACAATATTTTATCGAGGAACCCCCTAGAAATGTGATTGGGCTAGTTTTGGACTAGTTTTTAGAAGCAACTGGGCAGGTTTTGTTATGAAAACCTGTCAACCCTGACCTAAACACACATGCTGGAGATATACTACCAATCACAGGAGCGCCTTTACCGACGAGATGCGCATGCAAATCGCATTTGATTTTTTGCACAGACCCCTATTATGTTCTAACAATCTTTAGTCGTGCAAGTAATGCACTTGTTTTCATGTGTTGACTAACTTACTAAAGCACATTGTACTTGATTATAATTTGAACTGTAGAGTGTTATTTAAAATTATATTTAAAGCTAATACATTTTAAATGTACTAAATTGCAATGTCATCGTTACAAATGTGTAATTATAATTATTTATAATGCATGAGTCATGACGCACATTTCAAATAGAAATGGCATTGAAGTATTTTTAGTTTGCCATAAATGCTTGCAAGAATGTTCAGCAGTACACTTTACATTTCAAAGACAATATAGGTCATTATAAAACTACATATAATGATGGACTTGTGTCCTTATTAAGTGGGTTTAAAAACACACTTTAATGTTGCTGCATTTAACATACATTTCAAATAATATTGCACTTAATTGCAATTAACATGAGGTTTAAATGTATGAAAACATTACATTCAATTCACACTTAAGTATTATTTTAAAGTGTATTATTTCTGTCTAAGCCGGGGTGCATCTAAGTGAAGTAAACAAGAACTAAACAACTGGGTTAAATGCGATGAGAAGTGACAAAGAACAGAAGAAAACACAGGGCTTAAATACACTGAAACAAACCAGTCAAATAAATGAACAGACGAAACCACAAGTAACCACAGAAACGAATGAATACAAACAAAGGAAACTGATATAGAAACAGTGAAAACTCAAACATAAGACACAGATGACCTGTAACAATTTGCATCAGTACTCTTTTTAATACTAAAGTCAGGATATGTTTTTTTACAGAACTTTTCCAGTAGCTCTATCCCTTTATTCCTCTCCTGGAATAAAGGCTTGAATAGAAAATAGACCTTATTCTGAGAATTGCTGACATCTAGATCAATTGTAAAACTGGAATGAGACTTAAAAATACATTTGTCACATTTATCAAGCAGAAGATGATTGCGGTTTTTGACATCAGTGTCTTTGGTAGCTGCAGAATGTGTCTGAATGATGAGCTGGCTTTAGAGTAGAGACAATCTAAATGTCCTTGAGGGAAAAGGACAACTCGTCTCTCAGCCCCCTTGCGCTCGCTCCACCGCAGAACTGAAGCGAGGGATGAAGTCAAAGAATAAGAGGATTTACAAGGATGTACCGCAACACCCTAAGATCTTTAAAGACTGGCTTGTAAGATTAACACTTCATTAGAAGAGAAAGCGGGAGAAGGACAGACAGAAAGAGAATGAAAACTCATTCATCATCAAGATGACATGCAGCACCAGTTTACCGCTCAAACAGACTGATGGGACTGATCTGAACTTTGGGTTTGTCTTTGTAAAGCGTCCTTGTAGACGGCAACTCAGTCTAAACACACCAGCTGAATAAGCTCCACATGTTTTCAGATGTCTCCACAAAGACATGAAAACTTACATTGTGGCGCCCAACTCATGGTCAACAGAGAACTTAGTTGATTATGCTGAGAGCTATCTAGTTTTTTTGCATCACTTCTATCAGACTGTTTTGAAATGTTACGTAGTGATGATGACTGGGAATGTATCCAAAGCTAAACACACTAATCTTAAAGGCATGAATAATGACTTTAAAATAAATTCTAATAATAAATAGAACACAATCTATAGACTGTAGTCTGATTCGCCAACCGGAACAAGCCTTAAATGATATTTCATATCTAAAACTGCAATGCAATGCTCAGACAATAGAACTAAACTGTTAAGCTCAAATTAACTTAAATTAAATACATTTATCTCACAAAAGCACACGAGAACTGTCACTAGAAAAGTTCCCACAAGGGAAATGGCTTAATAAATGTAATCAAATCAATTTGTTCAGTATGAAACAGTAGTCAATGGAAAGTCCCCACAGCTGTAGTGTTTGTACCTGAAATATTGTGTATGGAATGTACCTCTGACATCCTTCACTCCACATATTTAAACTTATAACATGAAGAAAGCGGAGGACAAAAAAAGAGAAAGAGGCTTTTAGACAGGCATTGCCATGAAGAAACAGAAACACACAGCCATCTGTGAATTAATGGCTCCAAGCACACATAAATCAACCATCGGAGTGATGATCCATTTGCAAGCCTCTATAATAGTTGTGATCAGTTGCAAAAGGCGCCACAGAGCCGACACATGTGCCCCAATCCAGGCCGATTGCTCACAAGCTGAGAAAAAAGTTTTTCACATGAGGGTAGTTCATTTTGGGTTATATATAAATGCTTTACATATTTTTAAAATTTGAAAGCCTTAAAGCGTGGTCACATTTACTGTTGTTTGTTGAATATTTGCTGCCGAAATCCACTAATTTCAATAACAATCTGCGCAAGTGAGAATTTTGCACGAGAGCAAAAGATTTCCACACACAGATTTCGCAACAGATTCAAATTAACTGCGTTGACCAACAGAAAACGCCTTGGTTTGAAAGTGACTTTTGGGAGAACTGTGCTTCATACATTACTCACATTTATGGGTGGACAATCCCCAAGTCTTCCCTTTCTAGAGTACTTTTTTTTCCACAAAATTCGGTTTAATTCAGGTCAAGCTTGGTTTGAGGATATGCCAGTGAGCCACCACATGACCACAATGGCAAACAAGCTCATCAGCGGAATATCTGACAACCAACTGCTTCACTTTTACATCTCCAAAGCCACAATCTCTGAGAAACTGCAGCTCCAGCTTTTGCGGAGAATTGTTGTGTGGCAAGAATCCATAAAGGGGGTGGATAAACAAAAAACTTCCAGAGTTTCAGAGAACAACAAGGATTTGGAATCCATATTTCGACTGAATCACGGCACTGAAAACTAACTTTTCTCCCTTGTGATCTCCATAATAGAAATACATAATCTGGTAAAGAAATAGTTCCTGTTTTGGTCTTTCTACAAAACATCACTTCATCAGAAATATAGTCACACAGTTTTGGGATGACAGAACTTTCATTCTTGGATGAACTTTCCCTTTGAAACCCAACATCTCTAGTGTCAGAGTCCTGCATCCTTATTGAGCCCATAAGGAGTTTCTAGATGTTTCACAATCATCATTACTGGTGTTTTTGTTCTGATCCCATTTGCCAAGGTGCTTATGCTATGGAAGTATCAGGCGGGCCAAATCCCTGACATGATTGTGAAACTCAGACGGCTGTATATAAACTGCGTAAGCTGCTTTGTGTTGAAGATCTGGCTTGACGTGCACGCTCCATTCTGCATTCATTCATGCAATCCACCGTGCCTCATTAAGCCTGAGAAATAACTCTTCCACAAATGAGAAAATCAGGCAAACGCAATAAACGTTCTTTCATTCATTAGCTGTTTTTGATTTTCCAGTCAGCCAAGAGAGAGATTGCTTCAAGCATGCCGTACTGTGGGGGGATGGGGTTTCAAACAACAAAGTCAAAAACCTGTGCCAGATCGCTTCATCTGACATATGCGCAGACTTCAAAATGAGAAAAGCTGTGGTGTTTTGCCACAGTATATGAATAACTCAGATTCATCACATCCATGTACACAAACAAATCGGAGAAAGTTTAGGCTACTGAGTGAAGACGTGACACAAGAACCATGACAACGTTATACACTCCTGCTGAAGCCTTTTACATTTTCATTACAACCGGATTCAGCTACTACTACAGGATGACTGTAACTTCAAAGAAAAGAAGCTAAAGTTAAACTAAATGTTTCAATATATAAGAGATATTTCATGCAGCATATTTTGAAAAAATTGACTTAACAAAGGCATCTGTTATTTAGACATTGACTTAAGTATTGCAAGTTCTACCCTCCTATTTTTTTAGGTAACAATGCAATTTTTTGTGGTTTGAATGCATATACGAATGAGTCACTGTGTTTGTGTATGTAAGTGTGTAGAAACAGTTCCCAGCCCAGGATCCCAGAACACAAAAAACTAGCTGGGCTCAGAAAGCCAGAACACAGAAGTAATATTATAACAGATGAATGATGGACGCTAGTGGCCTACCAGAGGGGATGAAGAATTATAGCTGATAAAGAAATGGGCAATTTTAAACAGTATCCAGCATGGCACAGTGATCACATGAACTTTCAGTTTGGGCTGAACTATTCCTAAAAGTGATTTGGGATGGTTTGCAGTCTCTGCAAATGTTTGTGTGGGTTATGAGTGGGTAGTAGTGAAAGGTTGCAGAGAGGCGTATGGTTTTCTGTGGAGTAATATATTCACTTTGGGCACTGTAAGCACTTCTGAATTTCCCTTTCTTCCATAGCAACCACACACACACGTTTTTCCTCAATCTGGGCCCTTACTCACCCACACACTCCTGCTTACTTCTGGCAATCCACCAGTCCAACACATTGCAAAACATAAACCTCAACAGTTTGATTTAAATCCACAAGGGTCTGAGTAGACAACCTCCACATGATCCTGCCAGGTACTTTCCTTTGTCCACTCCACTCGCTCTTTCTCCCTCCTTTCCTTCTTAAGGGATCTTTTCCTCTTCCATAAAGCATGAGGAACTTTTGAATATCTGTCTGCCTACATTCCACCCACCCGTTTTGTCCCCCCCTCCCCCTTTTCTCATCGGCACACACCGTCTTTTCCTCCTCTGCATCCCTCCAACTTCTTCCATAAAGACCACAGAGGGATGAAACTGAAGATGTGGAGAACATACAAAAGAATCTGTTGTTGATTCATCCATTTCATTCCTTCATTTCCTGTCTCTCTACTTCTCATAATTGAAAACAGATCTCAGTTTCACCTCTCGTTCCTGGCCACTGTTCTCATTCGTTCTGTAGCTCTATAATTTATTCTTTACTCTGTTTTATTAATATTAACTATATAGAAGTATTATGTGGAGTGTATGTCTTTGTTCCTGTAAAATAATTAATTACACAACTCTTTGGAATACTTGATTCCGCCCCATTTATATATATACAGTGCAGACCAAAAGTTTGGACACACCTTCTCATTCAAAGAGTTTTCTTTATTTTCATGACTATGAAAATTGTAGATTCACACTGAAGACATCAAAACTATGAATTAACACATGTGGAATTATATATGGAATTATATACATAACAAAAAAGTGAGAAACAACAGAAAATATGTCATATTGTAGGTTCTTCAAGGTAGCCACCTTTAGCTTTGATTACTGCTTTGCACACTCTTGGCATTCTCTTGATGAGCTTCAAGAGGTAGTCACCTGAAATGGTCTTCCAACAGTCTTGAAGGAGTTCCCCGAGAGATGCTTAGCACTTGTTGGCCCTTTTGCCTTCTGTCTGCGGTCCAGCTCACCCCTAAACCATCTCGATTGGGTTCAGGTCTGACTGTGGAGGCCAGGTCATCTGGCGCAGCACCCCATCACTCTCCTTCTTGGTCAAATAGCCCTTGATGCCTTCAGTGTGACTCTACAATTTTCATAGTCATGAAAATAAAGAAAACTTTTTGAATGACAAGGTGTGTCCAAACTTTTGGTCTGTTCTGTATATCCACTTATAATATCATTGTTTTCTCTTAGAAATGCATATTTCACAATATTTCATGACTAATAGGTGGCGCTCTCTTAAAACCATTCAGGTACTCTTGGTTCATAGTGATAGCAAGATTCATTTAGCTCAGTGAATTAGAAAGATACAACCTCACTTTCTGTGTGGCACTCATTTTGTCAGTCTTCGACTCTGTGTCACAATAGATTAAGCTTTGGTCTGTTCTTCAAACAAAGATGGAATTAAAAGACTTTGTTAAATATTGCGGATTAACTTTTTATTTTAATGGTACATTACCTTTCTGTCCTTTTTGGACAACCTCGCTTGAGTAGACGACAGAATTACTTGTTTTGGTATACAGCTTTTATTCAAGTTTGTGCCATAGTTTAAATGTAATAATTGTGTGCTGGATTCTCTGTTAGGGGAAAAGAGAAAAGAGAGAAATTAAGTATAAGAGAAGTGAGCAACGGAGGGAGGGAAAGTGAGAGGGGAAATAGGGGTGATGTCTCCCTTGACCATGTGCAGTTAAATATAGCTCCATCGAGAAACCTTCATCCAAACACTCCCTCTGTTTGTTTTGAGTTCGTTCTGTTTTGGGGTGGGGGAAGGATTGGGGTTGGGGGATCTTCCCACGGCCCAACCATGAGGGACGAGCAACTCTGTCAAAGGAGGAAGAGAACGAGGAAGGAAGGAGGTGATATAGAATTGGAGAAGTCCCAAACGGTCCTACCTTCCCAATAGTTTCCTTCTCCTTCATTAACACAGTCCAGAATACAGAGCTTACAAAGTTGGCCAAATGGACCTAATTGCTCCAAAATCGACTTCTGAGTTACAGAACTCAGCATGACATAGAATGGATGCTGAATTTTGTAACTCAGAAGTCGAAATTAAAGAAATTAGGTCAGTTTGGCCATCTTGGTAACATCCTAGTCATCTCCCATTTCCCCAGCCTTTGCCCAGATTTGCAATCGGGACAAGTCAACACTAGTTGCTGACTGTCAGAGCCAGTCTTCAAATTTTAGGCAGTGAGAGTTGATATTTACAGAATGTAAAATACTGTAGTTTAAGATGGGCACACATTTTTGAGCTTCAGACTGCTTTAATTCACATGAGGATGATGTTTTGGGTCAATTTTAGAACACATTGTAATAAAGTGAAACGTTAATAGTCATGGGAAGGAGGAGGCGGGAACTGGCAGACATTTAAAAAAAAAACTTTAATAATAAAATAAACACAAAAGAGCGCGACAGTCATCCGCAAGGGTCTGTCGCGCTCTTTTGTGTTTATTTTATTATTAAAGTTTTTTTTTAAAATGTCTGCCGTTTAATTCACATGAGGATGATGTTTTGGGTCAATTTTAGAACACATTGTAATAAAGTGAAACGTTAATAGTCATGGGAAGGAAAAGGCGGGAACTGGCAGACATTAAAAAAAAACTTTAATAATAAAATAAACACAAAAGAGCGCGACAGACCCTTGCGGACGACTGTCGTGCACAAACAGAACCAAAACACAAAATACAGCCCAGGCCTGGTCTTCTCTCGTCTTGCACTGCTGTCACTCCTCTTTTTATCCTTCCGGAGCTCCTCAGTGGGAATCAAGAACGGTGAGAGGTGCAGGTGTCACTCATTATCACTTTCACTCCACCGACCTCACTCCATTCCCATGGCTCTTGGCCCCGCCTCTCTCGTCACATACATATTGTTTTCATTTGTAATGTCTCCTAGTCACAAGGTGCATGCTTCAGCATAGGTTTGCTGTGTTCAGTCTGGTAGTGTGTGATAGTTTTTAAGTGTACAATGCCCAGTTTTTCATCTGTAACCATTCAAGGTAAACAGCTGTGTTATGCCTTTTGTTTTAAAATCTGTTCAGATTAAAATAAATTTCATGTATTGCATTCCAGCCTTTACTCAACATTACAGTGACTTGCTTGTTGAGGAGAAGGTCCATGAGACTTCTGGATTGGAATGTAATTCTGGACTCCTGCTCTTGCTTCAGGGTCGCACTTCCGAACCACAATAAACGAAGACTGGAAAATCATGCCGTCCGAATGAAAGATGACTGATGCTACACCAAGAGGAGTTTATGCAGTTTGGTACGGTTGGAGTCTTCGGTGGCATATTAGAGGAGATCTGTGGGAGGCGGGAGTCTTGCGATACAGATGTATCTGGCCAGAAGAGGAGACGGGCGAATGTTCCCGCTGCCCAGCAATCCATCAGCACCTCGTTCTCCCCAGAGTTGATATTCAGCAGCTGGCACTGTACTCATACACACTCTCGCATATACTGTAAACCTTTTATATCCTTTCCCTATCACTTGCATCTCATAAACATGCTGGTGATGAAAGATATGATAAGGATGAGAAGAACCAGAGTGGATCACACTGGGAACACTATGTTTTTAAAAAGGTTAAGGTAGTGAAGTCTGTTATGCTATACTGACTAATATGATTGGGTCATGCTCTCTCCTAGAATAGCTTCAGGCTCTTTTCTTCTGGTCACGTAACACTGTAAGCAAGTGGCACAACACACTGTGACACGACTAGATCATGGGCTTGCAGTGTAGATTGATTATAATGGCAGCTATCTTAATTGGTCTTGTTACGCCATTATAATATTGTGCTGACAAGGTGATTGTCAACAAACTGTCCCTGTCAAAACGTTCAAACTGTAAATGCTTCATGTGCATGTTATTACAGACATGGGATCTTGTTATAGTGTGATGAAGCATGCTCACTCGCTGTCAGCTCTTCTATACAGTTTGGTTCATCATTTTGGCTGTACTTTGAGCAAAAGTGTGTTGTGAAATCATTAACTTTGGTGCTCTTAAAATGTCGGTATTCAGAAGACAGTATTGTTTTTTTTTTATGTTCTTAAAGGGACAGTTCACCCAAAATTGAAAATTCTGTTTTTTTCTTTTTTTTTTTTACTTATTTCCAAAACCTGTATGACCTGTATCTGTACCTTTGCTCTTTTTTCAACTTCAGTGCAGAGGACTTAAAAACTGATTTATAATCTAACCATAGAAGAAGGTGAGTTCTATAGCTCTATGAAATAGTCAAATATATGGCACTATATGGTAGTCTTTTACTGATGTTTCACAGCGCAGTTTTAAAGGAAGTGCTGTTCTTTGGCTACACCATTCTTTTTTTCTTTAAACAAACATACAGTAAATCTGTTAACACATCAACGAGATAATGATGTTTGACTCTCCACATATTACAGTCAGCAAACATGTTCGCAATTACACTGGCAATAAAACTCAGAATGTACAAAGGTATAAATTTGACATCAAATAAAGAAATTTTTGAACAAAAGCACCATAAAAGCAATGATGACATATGTGAATATCTATGGCCAGGCCCATACTGTCTTTTTACAACTTTGGGAAGAGGAAGAACAACTGTGTGTACGCAAACAAAGTCTTCTGTAAATCTACTGACATGTTTGTGATGCTGCATTTAACTTGATAGAGACCTCATTTCGCCCTGGGAAAAGTTAGCCTGGGTTTGCCCAGGTTCAAAGCATAAGGCGACAATGACAGTGAATTATGCACACTATGTTTCTGGCTCTGAAA